>NC_136527.1:107937811-107950311 GCF_053919585.1 Euprymna scolopes | reverse complement strand
CTTGGACTTACCTGGCTCTTATATAGATAGAGAATTGCATCAGCAGTGAGATATCTACTGGAACGATAGAAGGATCCCACCATTTTTCCAGCGCCTTGGCAACATCTCTTCTGTGAGTTAGAGGTTGCAGGGAAGGGAAAAGGACATTTCCTACGAGGCTACGAAGTCTATTTTGAACTCTATCAAGGCAGAACAAGTCCATTTTAGCAGCTCCTGCCCAGATGTGGAAACAGTACTCCATCCTTACTATCAAAGACGCTAAGAAACGGGGCCTAATAAGAGTTGGGGCCCGTTTTTTTGTGTCACGCTATATATATATATATATATATATATATATATATATATATATATATATATATATATTCAAGCACGTCTGATTGAACACGACAAAGTTGTACTTTTTTTCAAACTTTCTGGATATGTTTTCCGTTTGCCGAGCGTTTTTTTTTTTTTTTAATTTCAACTGGCTTGTTATATAAAATGGCGCCCAAAAGTTGTTGTTCGGCCATATTCTTTTGGGCGCCATTTTATATAACATGCCAGCCAAAATTAAAAAGACCGCTCGGCAAATGGAAAAGATATCCAGAAAAATAGGAAAAAAAAGAATAACTCTGTTGTGTTCAATCTCACGTGTTTGGACAATGACTTGCTGCCAAAATATACAAATATATATATATATATATATATATATATATATATATGTGTGTGTGTGTGTGTGTGTGTGTGTGTGTGTGTGTGTGTGTGTAAACCGTTCTCATAATTGTAGGAAAAATCAGAATGGAAAAAGAGGTGTCCGTTAATTTTAAGCAGATCCGATATTGCTTGAGGAAATGCGTGGCTGAATCAGACACCAAGCAAGAAACGATAAAAGAAAAATGGCCGATGACTAGTGATATTTGTTTTAATAGATGCCCATCCACAGCCGAGGAAACATCTAACATGTTTAACGTCGTTCAATGAATCGATTTCCGGTTTGTAAGTAAAGAAGAAAAAAAAAAGAGGAGGCGGAGGAGGAAATGGTGGTGATGGCCTGGCTCGTGGAAAGGGGGAAAGAATGGTGAAACTTTGCTGGCGTTTGTCGCGTCTTTCCGTGCATTTGACAAGCCTGCGCGGCAAATATCCGTCCATTTTTGATTAATAGCAAAACCGGCTGTGATTTGCAGATTAAACGTAGCTGCAGTCTATGCATATAAGTAACCTAAGGAGTAAACTCTGGTCACTTAAGAAGATGATGTGGCGGCTGAGTTTTGAATATAAATGTGGCCATACTAAACAGCGGTGATGCGACGAAACAGTTGTCTGTGAATTACTTTATAAGACTTCGTGGCTTAGTGGGGGATGCCCTTTTCTCTACCCTGCAACCTCTCTCCCACAGAAGAGACGTTGCGAGCCTATCCTTGTTTTATCGTTATTTCCATGGCAGGTGCTCGTCTGAACTCCAATCTTTGGTCCCCCCCCCTCGCCAATCTTTCACGAAAAACACCCGTCTAGCTGAATCCACTGTGAAAAATTTTCCCCACTCTATATCTGTGCCCAAATCAAAACGCGGATTCCATGAACAAAGCTTCTTTCTTAGAACTGCACGCCTGTGGAACTCTGTTCCGTCTGCCTGCTTCCCACCGGACTACAACTTGGATGTCTTCAAGTCCAATGTTAACAAATTCCTAATGAACCGCCCCCCTAATTAAACACTTCATAAAATCTCCTCACTAACGTGATGTACTTGCAATAACCCTTATCCCTGAGTGGCTTCCGGGCCTTGATAAGTGGTGATCACTGTGTAAAAAAAAAAAAAAAAAAAAAAAAAAAAAAAAAAAAAAATATAGAGCTATGACTGTATACAGGGCGCGGCAGGAACATCTCCCACATTTTTCTAGTATATATGTGTGTGTGTGTGTGTGTGTGTGTGTGTGTGTGTGTGTGTGTCGATGACTACAAATATATTTTAAGTTCCCCTCTTTGGGTAGAGCACTGTCGTAAATAATCTCTCCCGCTACTTAATTGGATGAAAAAAATGCGAGGATCGCTGTTTGTTTATAAATAAGTGGTTTGAGCACTATAAATTTGATGGACGAATGTTTGTTTAAACTGGGCATTTGGCGAGATTATTTGCGGGCACCACTCCCGTGCTGACTATCAACGCGATTGTTCTGGGTTCAATCCTCGGCTTGGGAGAGCTGCTAGTCTAGCGGCGCTGATGAGTTGTGATACAACAAAACAGGGCTGTATGTCGATGACTACAAATATATATATATATATATATATATATCGATATATCTATATATATATATATATATATATATATATATATATAAAAAGTAAAAGATGGTCGCACTTTTTGAAAACTTTGAAAAAATCATTTTTGTTTATTGTTTTTTTTTTGTTTTTTTTTTTGTAAGTATTTCGCTAATACATAGCCTCATCAGGGTCGAAAGTTCGGTTCGTGAATTTGTTTTTCTTTTTCTTCATTTTGGTGTTATGGCGAAGAGACGAGAATTTACGTGTTGGTCCGGTGGTTTCAAGTGTGTAGTGCTAGCAGTATCAGAATTTTTGTAGGAATTTTTGACACCCCTAACACGAAACTGCGAATACAATATAAAAATCTCGTAATTTCTCTGTTAAAAGTGGGTTATTTATTTTCTTTATGGATTATACTTCCAAAATAAACTATTACAGTTGTTTTAAAAGTAATAAAAATATTTTTTTTTAAAAACAGTAATGAATTTTCCGAACTCAATATTTTTCAATTTTTAAACTCAATATTTTTCAATTTTTCAATTTTAAAAATCTATCAAAATTTTTCTATTGATTCTATTTTTACGATATTTTCAGGGTCAATGTGAAATTTTATGTTCTTTCCAATAAACCGAATATAATATTTTATACAAACGTTTTTTTTTAAATTCACGCCCCCCCCCAAGTGTCACCCATTTTCAACTTTCTCTTAAAAAGTAAATAATTAATTTATGTCGTGGAGTTTTATATATCACAAATTGAAGAGAAAAGGTCAATAAATAATATATTCAAATTTAAAACAAAAAAAAATCGCTTTTTTAGAAATTTACCTGTAAAGTCCGAAGTTTAAAACCTTATTTTATAAGAACACATTGTTTCTTTTTTGTCTTTTTTTTTAATGAAACCTTGGTCCTTGCTCCTTTAATTGAAAAAAAAATTAGGGCTTGAATTACATTTTTCGAGGAGTTATAAGCTTAGAAAGATAGGGGGTCGAATAATTCACGCCTCTCATTTTGAAATGTCTATTAAAAAGTAAATAATTAATTTATGTCGTGGAGTTTTATATATCACAAATTGAAGAGAAAAGGTCAATAAATAATATATTCAAATTTAAAACAAAAAAAAAATCGCTTTTTTAGAAATTTACCTGTAAAGTCCGAAAGTTAAAACCTTTAAAAAAAAAAACACATTGTTTTTTTTTTGTTTTTTTTTAATAAAACCTTGATACTTGCTCCTTTAATTGAAACAAAAAAATTAGGGCTTGAATTACATTTTTCGAGGAGTTATAAGCTTGGAAAGATGGGGTGGAATTATTCACTATTTTCACGAAATTTCTGACACTGCTCCAGTTTCGAGCGGGATTTAAAGTAAAAGATGGTCAAACTTTTTGAAGACACTTTTTAAAAGTAAAATTTAATTGAGACATTTTTTTGAACACTTTGAACTGTCGAATATAATGATACAATCATTTAAAAAAGCAATAAACAAAAATGATGAGGCTATGTATTAGCCTAATATAGGACAGTAAAAGTTAACTCTGTTACTTCTAGTTGACCTCATTAATGCGGTCAAATAGAAGTAACGGAGTTAACATTATCGCGGGCACCTGTCAATTCAAACATCTTTCCGTTACTATTTCTTGGTCGCACATTTTATTTTCCAACTGCGCCTCAAGGCTTCGACTTTGATTCTTCCTACTTAACGATTTTTTATTATTTTTTTGTTTTGATTTACGCAAAACCACACACACCTTCAAACACCCGGGCAACGCCGGGTACCCCCCGCTAGTATATATATAAAAGGCAAAATGTGTGCATTTTTGTATGTCTGCCAAAGGCTTTTTGTTGGGGAGGGGCGCTCTGGGGGGGGTCACTGTTTCTTAGAACTTTTTATATACTACCTAGATTATAATATCTCCTATTTACGAAACGAGGTCGCGTGTTTTTTTTTTTTTTTATTTCAGCGACTTTTACACGCTATTTTAACAATATTAAATAAATGTACTTAACTTGGTGTATTTCGAGCGACCCCTATTGGTCAAGCTAACATGAAATGAATTTGGGGATGTAAAAGGTCAAAAATTACCATCTATCTGAGAATAGTAACATATATATATATATTTATATATATTTACTGGATGAGACATTTTCTGATAAAGGGGTATATATATCTATATATAAAGAGAGAGAGAGAGAGAGAGAGGGGGGGGGGATCTGCCTTAAGGCCCAAGTGTGTTCTTTATTTTATTAATAAAAAGATCCACCGGACCCATAAAAAAAATTTTTTTTTACCGAACCCATTATATAACAAATGAAAATTACCCTAGGAAAATGCCTAATTCAGATCATTACATTGTGATGTGGATTACTCAAAATACAGTTTTACCTCTGCTTTCAAGGACATTCACTTCGGAGTTTACCATGCAATTTGGATGATATATATATATACAGGGTGTCCGTAAAGTTACTACACAGTCTTATTGTTTTATTGCATTATATTTGTATTAATAGTTAATTATGCTACAGCTGTCCGAAATTTACTGGATGAGACATTTTCTGATAAAGGGATCGGCAGGCGAGGGCCCATTGAATTTCCTCCACGATCTCTAGACATAACGCCAATGGACTTCTTTGTCTGGGGAGTCATCAAAGACTCTGTGTATTCGAGAAAGCCAAGAAGTGTTGAAGATCTTCGACAATTTATTATTGATGCATTTGCCAACCTTGATCGTGACTTGTGCACCAAAGTTTGTCAGAGTGTGGTGTCACGTTGTCGAGAATGTATTGGTGCTGAAGGCCTCCAATTTGAATATTTGTCATAGAAATTGTTTGCCTTGATTGTTACAGTCTTTTCGGATGTAACACGTGTATTTTCTGAGATTTTTATAAACATAAAGGTGTTATTTCTTTTTATTTCTTTTGTTACAAATAAATATTTTAATACAATATCTTACTGTACTGTTAATATATTACAGGGTGTCTGTATAGTAACTTGTAAGATTGTATAGTAACTTTACGGACACCCTGTATATATATATGTATATATATATATATATATATATGTTGTGTGTGCGTGTGTATAATCAACTCTTTTCTTATTGTTGAGAATGGTTAACGGTGGCTGAATGGATTAGATTATTGCTAATGAAGCCAGGGAATGCTTCTATCGCCGGGTTCGAATATATCGGCTGGTGTTAATCGTAACAACCTGAACTGATGATTCCCGAAAGGATGAAACTCTAGTGTCTGTAGGTATTTTATAATTATTACAGAAAATAATTATGTCAGCCTTTTTAAGAAACTCGAATCTTATCATTGAGCACTTTCAGTTGAATTAAAGTCGGTCAATTTAGCTCTTATACACAGATCATCATATAATGATTAGATCACTCTGACAGACGTTAAAAAGCATTTAAAAAATAAATGTTCAAATTCAACAGTTCGAATCTATTGACTGGTGTTAATTGTGACACCCTGCACTGATGATTCCCGAAAGGATGAAACACTAGTGTGTGTAGGTATTTAATTATTATTAATGTATATATATATATGTATATATATGTATATATATATATATATATATATATATATATATATATATATATATATATATATATGACATATGTAATATAATGAGTTCGTGTAATTCAGTAAGTTTTCATATACCAACGAATTTTAAGCCAGAAAGAGTTAACTTAATTTAGGAACGCAATGATAAAAATTTTTTTTAAATGGCTTAGGGTTTTCTGTGAAAACTTCTCATGACTCTGTTCTTAAATAAAGATACGCAAATTAGGCGATACATTAATACTAAGATGGGCTTTTCTGTTTCTCACATGCTTTTCCCGTTCAGGGAATTTTTCTTTTTTCTTTCTCTTCAAAAATGCTCTATTGTCAAAAGTGTGGTTATTCATAAAGTCTGAGGAAATACTGGTTTTTCAATGATTGAAATTGTCGAACTGGACATGGAAACAATTGTATCGTAAATTGAAATTTATATCTGATCTACTTCTCCATTCCATGTTTAAAAAGGATGTGTCCTCTATAGTATCAGACCTGCCCTAATGGTTAATTGTAGGCATAGACCGGTTCATACCATCTAAAAAATTCCAACAAAAACCTACCAGCCAGCCATGGTTCTCCCCAGAATGTGCCATCGCGCACAGAAATCACTTTTTCCATAGCTACCAACGTAATAGATGCACTGAGACTAAAGCTGCTTTCAGGAACGCCAGTAACCACTGTAAAAGAGTAATAAAAAATGCAAGAGAGCTATATGCCCAGTCTGTTAACTCCAAAGTAGCTGATCATCGATTTGGTTCCCACCAGTTTTGGCAAATAACAAATATGATCCTGAACAGAAGTGTGCATTCTATCCCAACCATTATCAATGGACCAGAGGTAATCTCCTCAGCTTCAGACAAGGCCAAACTATTTGCCAAGAACTTTGCAGCTAATTCTACCCTATGCGACGAAGGTCACCAACTTCCCATATTTCCTTCTATAACGCAAAACACGCTAGGTAACATACAAATATCTGTGCAAGAGGTCGCCAAGCTAATCACGAATCTTGATTCCAGTAAAGCTACTGGCCCTGACGGCATCCCAATTATAGTGTTTAAAAAGCTTCCACCAGAACTTGCTCCCATACTTACGAAACTGTTTTCCAACACCCTGGAAAACCTCATCAGTATGCCCTGTATTAAAGAACTCAGGTGAAAAGTCATCTCACTCTCAGTACATACCAAAAAGTCTCCTGTATTTCACGAGTAAGTTGCTGGAATCCATATTAAATAGAGAAATAGTCAACCAATTCAGCAGAAATAACCTTCTTAGTGACACGCAATATGGTTTCCGTTCTGCAAGATCTACCGTAGATGTGCAGACGATTATATCTCACAGGATTAGTGAATCTCTTGACAAAGGCTTCCTTTCCAGGGCAATTGCTCTTGATATATCAAAGGCCTTCGACAAGGTATGGCATAAGGGCCTACTTCACAAGATCTCCAGCTACGGTATAACTGAAAATATTCTCTCTATTATTAAATCATTTCTCTCTGATAGGCTCACAAGAGTAGTGGTCGATGGATAAAAATCAGAGGCCTACAGTATTAATGCTGGAGTCCCTCAAGGGTCCATCCTGGGCCCAACTCTCTTCCTGATCTACATCAATGATCTCCCTAAACACATACTTAAATCATTCGTTGACATCTATGCTGATGACACGACCATCTACAGCAACACATCAAAGGCTGTAAATGACAAAGCTCTCTCTCTGATTCTCTCTCCTCTGATCTTGAACGAGTGGTTCAGTGGGGGAAGACGTGGCTGGTTACCTTTAACGCATCTAAAACCAAACTCCTATCTTTACATTATCAACGCTCTGATCCCCATCTGGCATCAATTGAAATGGATGGCTCTCGTCTAGGAGAAGCCCCATGTTTTGACAAGCTTCTGGGCTTGACCTTCACTCCTGATCTGAAATGGAACACGTACATCAAGTCTGTTGCCAAGGTCGCTGGAGAGATGGTGGGATCCTTCTACCGCTCCAGAAGATATCTCACTACTGATGCAATTCTCTATCTATATAAAAGCCAAGTACGCCCAAGGATGAAATACTGCTGCCATATCTGGGCAGGAGCTGCTAAAAACAGCCTATCCTGCCTTGACAGAGTACAAAATAGACTTCGTGGCTTAGTGGGGGATTTCCTTTTCTCTTCTCTGCAACCTCTCTCCAACAAAAGACACGTTGCAAGCCTATCTTTGTTTTATCGTTATTTCCATGGCAGGTGCTCGTCTGAACTCCAATCTCTGGTCCCTCCTCGCCAATCTTTTACAAAAAGCACCCGTCTAGCTGAATCCACTGTCAAAAACTTTTCCCACTCTTTATCTATGCCTAAATCAAAAGTAGATTCCATGAACAAAGCTTCTTTCCTAGAACTGCACGCCTGTGGAACTCTGTTCCGTCTGCCTGCTTCCCTCCTGACTACAACTTGGATGTCTTCAAGTCCAACGTAAACAACAGCCCGCTTAAGTAGACACTTTAAATATCCACACTAACGTACTGTACTTACAATGACCCTTATCCATGAGTGGCTTCTGGGCCTTGAAAAGTGGTGACCGCCTTGTAAAAAAAAACACTTTTTGTTGCCATCAACACCCTGTTTGAAGTCTTGATTTTGCTTCCACAGTATATATATATATATATATATATATATATATATATATATATAAATATATATATATATATATATATATATATATATATATAACCTTAGAAAAATGGAATGAAATATATCCATTTCAAGATTTAGCATATATTTTGGATTTAAATAACAATATTCTTTTTCTGCCTCAGTGTCCATTTAAAAACTTCAATTTTCTATGTTTATTGCTTTTAGCAAAAAAGGTGCAAATCGATTAAAAACATTTGCTAATATTTTTTCTCTGGGGAGATGAATGAGCATCGAAAACTCATGGGTTAAGGAAAAAGATTTATTCAATTGCATTATTTGTTTTCAAACAATAAAAAAAATCTAAACTTGAAGATTAACCTTTTCAAATCATAAAATTTATACAAAATTTATATATATATATATATATATATATATATATATATATATATATATATATATATATTCATCCACATACAGTACTGTTTCGCAGATTATCATTGCGGCTATGCAAGCAACTACCTCCAGCCAGGATCCAAACTTGATCGCCTAAACTGTACGGCTGCTGCTACGCAAGCAGCGATTTAACAATGTTTTACATTGTCCAAAGTATTTAAGCTCAATTTGTTTACACAAAGTGCATCGCTCCATACGCTAATGGTAATTTGTATATCATTTCCCAAATGCTCAAACTACGATAGGGAGCAGTGTGTGTGTGTATATATATATATATATATATATATATATATATATATATATATATATATATATGTATAATATACATATATATATGCATATATATACATTGTATATATATATGTATATATATGTATATGTATATATATGTATATATATGTATATATATGTATATTTATATGTATATGTATATATATATGCATATATATATATATATATATATATATATATATATATATATATATATATATATATATGACTGACGTAAAGAATATTTAAAATTATAATGTTTAAACTCACCGTTATTTCATGCAGTTAATGGTAGCCGAATGGATGCGGTCTTTGCTAATCGAGCCAGAGATGTCTGGTGTTGCCGAGTTCGAATCGTTCGACTGGTGTTACTCACGACACCCTGCACTGAAGATTCCCGAAAGGATGAAACACTAGTGTCTGTAGGTATTTAATTATTATAGTAAAATAATTATTATATATATATATATATATATATATATATATATAGGTAGATAGATAGCTCAAGTGAGAGATATAGGTAAATATTCGCTTCTTGAGTTATATGATAAAATAATGTGTTGAGCAGGAGGGCAAGACCACTCATAAACCATGGTATGAAATCTTACTCCTCCGTCGCAAATCCGAGTATTTCTGACGACTTAAAGTCCATGTTTGTCCCGAGGCTGAGCTAGTCAGCTAACTCTTTGAAAGCCGGCCTATGACATACGGACGTTGCTCGGCGGCTAAACCTCGTTGTGATTTGCGGGTCACTTCAAGTCACGTCAGCACTGCGAGAATTAAAAGGTGTTCGAGAACTTTTGCGCGCTCATGGCGAAATGCATCTTAGTCAGTAAGGTCGAAGATCGTATTGTTGTTTCAGTAAATGTATATTTATTTAGATATTGGCCAGCATTTCGACAGAGAGCATTATATATATATATATATATATATATATATATATATATATATATATATATATATAAAGCTGAGTGTGTTGTTTGTGTGTGTGTGTGTGGTCACGAATAGGCTCCTATATGGTTGACTATTTTAAAAAACTGATTACATATAATGATAGAAGATGTATCGAGACACAGGAATGGGTATGTTTGATCTGGCAGAGCGGTGGTTCATAAAAATTGTGGGGTCTATGTTCGCGCCTGGTCCACAAAGTATGAAAATAAAAAATTTTAAAATTAAATAAAACAAACGTTTACAAGTGTTTTTGATATAGATGTACATAAGAATACTTTGATAAGTATATTTTAACTTAGATAGGATGGTATAATAGAATTGTGGGGTCTGTGTTCACGCCTGGACTCCATGGAAATATGGCACAAACTTTAATAAAGACTTTTCATATCTATCTGCGTAAGTATACTTTGATAATTATGTTTCAGGTTTAAGAAATGTGGTATAATAAAATTATGGGGTGTTCGTTCGCGCCTGACCTCCATAGAATGGACATATGTTACAAAGTTTAACAAGGTTTTTTAATATAGATCCACAGAATATTGTGATAAGTGTTTCAGTGTGAAAAGGTATGGCATAATAAATTATGGTGTTTATCTATTTTATTTTTACTTTCACCATATTTTGCTTTGGTTTTGACACCCCCAAATTCGAAGCTATCTCTTTACGACCCTTCCTTTTCATAACCTATCATACTTTCATAAATCAGAGTCGATTTTCTGTAGACTGTTTTTGAACCCAGTCAACGAATGGTACTTTTGCTAGTATATATATATGCAGGAGAAAGCGGGGGAGCAGAATAAGGACTTGTTTGTAACATTCGTTGCCCTCACAAAGGCATTTGATACCGTCTGTAGGGATGCCCTGTGGTCTGTTTTGAGGAGGCTTAGTATTCCGGACAGGATTTTGAATGTGATTGTCGTCTTTTACTGGGGAATGGTGGCGACAGTACGATCTGGCTATGAACAAAGTGAACCATTTGAAGTGTCAAATGGAACTAAGAAAGGATGCGTCCTTGCTCCGATCCTATTTGCTCTTTTCTTTTCGGTGATGCTTGAGACAGCTTTCAGGAAGACATAAGGAGGCATAGGTGTTGAGTATCGATCAAGTGGAGGATTATTTAACCAGCAACGGTTCAAGGCCAAAACCAAGACATCTGTGCAGACTGTTCTTGACCTCCTTTATGCTGATGACTGTGCTCTTGTCATCCATAAGATTTTTAAGTGGTCTAAAATTTTTGATCGGCAGCGTATATACATGCTTATATATATATATATATATATATATATATATATATATATATATATATATATATATATAAATGTTTGGAGGTACAGAATTTATATACAGTTTTAAATATAATAAGCGGAAGTTTCTCGAGAGCTCTATTGCGGTGCGAAAACCTTCTTTGTGCCGGCAAAAAGAAACATCTAACGCATTGTTTCTCTTTGGGGAACTTTGAATCTTTTCCCCCGTTTTTTCCCTCTCGTTGTGCCAATATTTTAATCGTTTTTTTTAAACGTTAATAAACTTTCTTTTAGTGTTCCCGTAATTTTTGGCACATTCAATAGTTCCCCATCAGAACTCTTTACTTTCGACATAGTATTATAATTTTACGCTATCGATTTTCTCCTGATGAGATGATAGCTGGAAGAGCTCTTGAGAAACTTCCGCCCATTATATTTAAATATATATATATATATATATATATATATATATATATATATATATATATATATATCGTCAAGAATGCGAGTTCAATAGAAACGTTGTTTTAATTTGAATAAACTAAAATACGCATCAAGTGCGCTTGAAAGCCAAATCACAACGTAATATTAGGAAAATAAACAAATATTTTACTTGTTTGAAATTTATCACAAATATATTTCGAAGGTATACTCCATCTTCAGTGTGTTGTTTTTTGGTTTCTTTTTATTTCTTTTTCTTCTTTCTTGTCATGTTGTAAATTTGGAGGAAGAAGTCTGTTTGTATATAGCCGCGCGTTGTATCTGGCGGTTGCATTTTTGAAATGTTTGAACTGTGCGTAGGTAAATATATTTGTGGTAAATTTAAAAAAAAATGGAGAAATAGCATCATTTCCGTTCGTTCCAGTTATCAAACTTAGACTTCTAACCTTTCATGTGTTATGTGTGAATTGGCGTTATGTGTGTGTGTGTGTGTGTGTGTGCGCGCGCGCGTGTGTGTGTGTGGTTATATATTTGTTTCCCACAAAAAAAAAATGTAGCACAAGATCGGTTTAATGTGGGAGATAACCAGCTCCCCTCAAAAGGAAATTGTGCAAAAATGAAATTGCCTTAGTATAGAAGGGTTTCCCCCTCCATTGGCCGAGGAGAATTAATTTGAGTGCAGCATCTGTGCAGACGCCACAATTCAGTGACCAACCCAGTACGAGTAC
>NC_136527.1:107867811-107932811 GCF_053919585.1 Euprymna scolopes | reverse complement strand
CCACCATTTTCCAGCGACCTTGGCAACAGATATAATGTACGTGTTCCATTTCAGACCCGGAGTAAAGGTCAAATCCAGGAGCTTGTCAAAACATGGAGCCTCCCCAAGATGAGAGACATCCATTTCAATTGATGCCAGATGGGGATCAGAGCGTTGGTGATGTAAAGATAGAAGCTTGGTTTTAGATGCATTAAAAGTAACCAGCCACCTCTTTCCCCACTGTACTGATATGCAGAAATTCAAGTGTAATATAAACAAACATCTCACTACCCAACAACTTATCCATGCAAATATGGTCGCAAATAATAGCGCTTCATAACTAAGTGACTCTATGCCTTGCTTGGAGTAAAATGACAAACAAATATGTATCACATTTTTTTTTTTAATTATAAGCAGTTTCTTTTATATTTTAATAGTACAAAATTTATGATTATAATTCTATGGTGCGCTTTGGATATATCTTGGGAAAGAGGCTACTTTTGCCAAGATGAGAAAAATTGTGCAATTATGGATCTGTAGGGGTGCAGAAGTTTAAGTGAAATTAAATTTCTCTGCCCCAAACAAAATAATAAAAAAAGGAATAAAACAAAATGACACCGATTAGTATATATTATTCCTTAATTGGAATTCATTTTTGAGATGAGCATTATATATATATATATATATATATATATATATATATATATATATATATATATATATATATATATATATATATATATTAATAAATATATGGGAGGGTGAAACATTGTTGCTCATCATTCAATCTCAGGTAACATCGTGTCTATCTGCTAATCTCTCTCTCTCTCTCTCTCTCTCTCTCTCTCTCACACACACACTATATATATATCTATATATCTATAAAAGTGAACGTGTCTGTCTGTCTGTCTGCCTGTGTGTCTGTGTGTCTGTCTGTCTGTCTGTGTACATTTCCCTACGCAATAACTCTGTCAATTTTTAGTCTATAGACTCGAAATTTGAAATACCGGGTACTGAGATTTGGGAAAATTGATGTGACGGGTGTCAGCCAGAAATTTGGCTGTCAAGGGGTCAAATTTCAACGATTTGACCTTTAAGAACTCTACCAAACTCCTCCGACAATTTTGGGTCTAGACACTTGAAATTTTAGATATAGGTTCCTTGAACCTGGATCTAACTTAATAAAGTGATTTGAGCCGGGAACTATAAATTTTAAGGGGTCATAATAGGGGTCAAAGTTTTAAAAAATTAACCATTTTTTTTGTTTTTTTGCTTTTTTTGCACAGCATACACCTCCAAACACCCGAGCAACGCCGGGCAACCCTGCTAGTATATATATATATATATATATATATATATATATATATATATATATATATATATATTTGCTCCAAAAGAAAAAAAGATTAAAACCTTATTGGCTTCTCTCTTTATTGTTGTTTTTTTTCTAATTAATTATTCCATCAATTATTTTTGTCGCGTATTCTAGTAATTTAAATGTGTTGCTGTCCGATTTCTCTAGCTTCTTATTTTTCCAATTCAGACATTGGTGCAAGCTGAACAACACGTGACAGTATATATTATTCCTTAATTGGAATTCATTTTTGAGAAGCGCATTATATATATTAATTTATTTTTATTTCGGACTATTATTCTCATCTTTATTAGTTGTTGTTTTCATCTTTATTGGTTGCTGTTTTTCATGACGTTTCGGCCAACTATTCCTCTGGCCGACGGATAGGAACTTCAAATCTCTTAACTGCATTCTCAGCAATCACTTCGAGGCCCGTGGCACAGTTGATAGAGACGTTGAATCTCTACGGTTCCAGATGAGCATTGTCTGAAGATAGCGGTTTCAATCCTACCCAAAGCGTGCCAGAGGTTTACTTGGCCAAAACCGTGGTGAGACGACAACAACTACGGATGGCAGTGATTGCTGAGAATGCAGTTAGGAGATTCGAAGTTCCTATCCGTTGCGGTTACCATCTGACGAAGGCCAGAAGAATAGTTGGCCGAAACGTCGTGAAAACAACAACTAAAAAAGATGAGAATAATAGTCCGAAATAAAAATAAATTAATAAAATGACACCTCCTTCTCGTTTTAAAGGCGCTGCATTTATTTTTCAACAAAAACAAGATGAATAAGCAAAGATCCGATCGGTAAAAGTTCTTGCGAAATGATTATGATTAGAATGTTAGATGAAAGTCCTTCAGTGAATTAATAAAATTAGAAGGTAAAAGTCTTGTGAAAATAATGTCCTTATTTCAAGGTGTGTGTTTTAACTGGCGAAGTTTAGCTTATTTAAAAGTCCCACGAGGAAAGTACTTCGTGAGGAAAGTAATTCGTTGTTATTAATTCGAAAATGTACGGAATGGGTGCGTGTGTGCATAAGTGTGATCTTTGAATGCCCGCGTGGCGTGTGTAATCATGGTTTTGACGGTTTTGGCAGCGACGATGTTATGAAAACGAGAGGCACGTTCTCGTGTGACGTCGAAGTGAGAAGAAGAGAAAAAGAAGGGAAGAAAGAATGTCTGATGCGTTTTTATACTTTTTGGACCGACCCGAAAACAAGATTGCTACTGCTGATATTTGGGTTTGTGGAAAAGCGTTAAAAAAACAATCTTCTAAATTTTCTCATAGGTCGCTTGTGTCACGTGATACTGTCGTCAACTACGTCCGCCAGAAATATGTTCATTTTACTTTTGTTGTTGTGAGAAAAAGTCTATGGGCGTATTTGAAATTGTGCCGTTGCTGGAAGAACTTATTTTTGTGCAAAATGCGCGGGAAAATTTAAATGAATAAACGTTCGTTTATTTGCGCACGAGCGCACGCGCGTGTGTGTGACTGCACAAGTTAAACAAATATGCTAATGGATTATATTGCAAATTAATAAATTTCAACTAAATAAAATTATAGTTTTATAATTAATAAACACAAAGAATTATAATTTATGTAATAATACATTTAATTATAAGAACTTAATTATGTATAGGTTTAAATTCAGATTAATAAATAATTTGATACAGCCTGAAATCGAAAATAGTTTGTTTTGTTGTGTTTTTTTTTTTTAGTTTCGTATATGCAACCATGTGTACTAGATTATAATCATTGATGTTATTTGGGTAAATATGGATATATTGATTCTAAATAATAAATTTACTAATTAATAAATAGAACATTTCTGGCAGAATATACCTAAATTAATGGAATTTGTTAATACGTATGTATGGGTTTAATAAAAAGTGTGTAACATGGGCTAGTGTGTGTGTGTGTGTGTATGTGTGTGTGTTACTGCACAGATAGAATATCGGTTTTAGAACCGTTCTCGCGGTGATATGGTTTTAAAAACAAATTGTGCCCACTAAAAAGGTGTACTGTGCTTTTAAAACAAATAAAAGCGATTTTTCTAAGTGTCCGTTCTAAGAACGTGATTATGTTTTTCAATTATAATAAAAAAATAATAAATCAAAATACAGTCACAAAATTAAATCTATTATAATCCAATCTGTGTCTTCGTAAATACGTCAGTCATTTTCATGGTCTGGTAATAGTGTTATAAAACTATTTACTTTTTAACGATCCGAAATCTATACTCCACGGAAATATATATATATATATAATATAAAGCTGAATGTCTGTGTGTGTGTGTATGTGTGTATGTGTGTGTGTCTCTTTGTGTGTGTGTGTGTGGTCACGAATAGGCTCCTATATGGTTGACTATTTTAAAAAACCGATTACATATCATGATAGAAGATGTATCGAGACACAGGAATGGATATGTTTAATCTGGCAGAACGGTGGTTCATTCAAATTGTGGGGTCTGCATTTGCGCCTGGTCAACAAAGTATGAAAATAAAAAATTTAAAAATAAAAAAAAAACAGTTTCAAGTGTTTTTGATATAGATGTACATAATAATACTTTGATAAGTATGTTTTAACTTAAATAGGGATGATATAATAAAATTGTGGGGTCTGCGTTCGCGCCTGGCCTCAATAGAATGGAAATAGGAATAAACTCTAATAAAAACTTTTCATATCTATCTGCGTAAGTATACTTTGATAATTATGTTTCAGTTTGAAGAAATGTGGTATAATAAAATTATGGGGTGTTAGTTCGTGCCTGACCTCCATAGAATGGAAATATGTCACAAAGTTTAACAAGGTTTTTTTTAATATAGATCCACAGAATATTGTGATACGTGTTTCAGTGTGAACAGGTATGGTATAATAAATTATGGGGTTTATCTATTTTATTTTTACTTTCATCATATTTTGCTTTGATTTTGATACCCCCAAATTCAACCCAAATTTACAACCCTTCCTTTTCATAACCTATCATACTTTCATAAATCAGAGTCCATTTTCTGTAGGCTGTTTTTGAACCCAGTCAACGACGAGTACTTTTGCTAGTATCTATCTATATATATATATATATATATATATATATATATATATATATATATATATATATATATATATATGTATATATATAGGGACATCATCACTTATCAAGAGCAAGAGGCCACTCGAGGATAAGGGTTAAAGACTGTATAATATAGTAATCGTTAGTAATGGAAATTCGGTAACTTTTTTTTGTGGAACGACTCATCAAAAACTTGTTTATGTTAGACTTGAAGACAGCCATATTGCAGTCAGCTGGAAAGGAGGCAAGCGGAGCAGAGTTCCATAGGCGTGCAGTTCTAAGAAAGAAGCTTTGCTCATGGAATCTATGTTTCGGTTTAGGCACAGATAAAGAGGGGGGGGGGAATTAATGATAGTGTTTTCTGCTAGCCGGGTGTTTCTTGTGAAAGTTTGGCGAGGGGGGACAATGATTGGAGCTCAGCCGAGCACTTGCCATGAAAATAACGATAAAACAGAGACAAACTATATATATATAGTTTATATATATGTACGCACTAAAACTATGGATTCAAATCCAAGAAAATTATTCCAAGTAGAAATGAGAACCTACTGCTGATATGTATAAATTATATGAGGTATTTTTTTATATAGCTATATAATTTTTTATATAGCTATATAATTTTTTTATATAGCTATATAATTTTTTTTGTGTATTGATATTCATATTTAGACCCTTTTTTCTGTTTATTTAATTATTTATTTGCTTCCCCATTGAGCAAATTAGGCACAAGGCTGTTTTTTAATGTGGAGAGTGAGGGGAAGGGGATAAGCACCCCCGAGATGGAACTGGATAGTGACAATTGGTATGAAGGGTTTCCCCTACATTGACCCAAAACTGATTGCTGAAGAGCAATGGTCTGATGTGCGGGGTTGCCCCCACATACGGTCTTTCATTGCAGTATCTGCCGGAACAGATACTACACTTTGGTAACAGAAAAAAAAAATCTTGGCCCGAAGACCAAGAAGAAAAAAGGCGAACCTTTTTTCTGTTTACTTAAAAAGAACATAAAACTTTGTTATATATGGGTCGTGGAATTGCATTCATCGGCAAAAGATCTAGCTAATTTGCATATTCTTTTAAACATTCATTTTGATTAATTCCCTATTAGTTTTTTTTTTCGGTTTTCTTATGGGATGATACTCTTTAGTTAACTATTACGTGTAATTATATTCATGCAGATATTCTACATGATTTATACTTGCATAATATTTACATAAATAGCTTATAGTAAACACAAACGTCTTTATATATATATATATATATATATATATATATATATATATATAACTACTTCATTTACTCACATAAATTTAATATACGAAAGTATAGATTTATGCGTAAACTTTATGTATTTACTTCAAAAGTGCTCAATACGTAGGTAGAGCTAGTTAGTAATTTACTATATATATATATATATATATATATTTATGCGTATATATATTTGCTTAAAAATGTTACCTATCAAACTTCTGCCAGTTTTTTGTCTACAGAATGAAACTTAATATATAGGGTATTCGAACCCATGCAATATTTCATATTTGGGTTTTAGCCGGAGAAAATCTATGCACAAGTGTGAAAATTAAAAAATGGAAGTTGCCGAGTGAAGGACGAATGAGGCATTACGAATATACATGTGTAACGTAATAGCTATTGGTGCATGTTTTTATTTTTAGCCTTGCAGCAAATATGTTTTATAGTTAAGGCATTAAGGTCGAAGGAAAAAAGTAAATCGTAAGCTAAACGTTTTGGTTTCGATTCTTGCTGGTGGTGCACGAGTCAATTCTTCTTTTTAACTTTTAAATAATTCTTATATATTGGGTCTATAATATAAATCCTACCTGTCTGTTTAAATGTATGTATGCATGTCTGCCTAAAACTTTCGACAGAGGCGACAAATTTTCACGATATCAGTATCATTTGGAAGCTCGACCCTTTCGACAACAAATATCGAAAAATTGTCCCAAAACATTAATTCCTACACCCTCAACTGGACAGTTTTCGACAGGGAGGGTCGGTTTTTTCGCTGACATTTTTGGAAAGTCATTCAACCCTTGCTTCCACGGCGTCGCATAAAAGGCGTTATTTCGACCGCCCATGACGTCACAACCACGGTAGGCATATCGGTAAGACAGTTTTTTTTTCACATTCTTTTTCTCTTTCGCGGTACGGGTTTGAAGTTTTTTTTGCGCTCGTAATTTTCCTTTTATTTTTTTATTTTTACTTTTTTTCTCAGCCAAGACACTTTCACACACCTTCACTTTCTTTTTCGCCTTCGCGTCACGGGTTCGAGCCTTTCTGCTGCCTACTACAACATTTTTTTTTTTTTTGCTCAACACACACCTCCAAACACCCGGGCAACGCCGGGCACCCAGGCTTGTATATCAATAAATACGGAATTTGCATTAATCAAAATATCATATTTAAGCGTATTTTACGACTGGGCAATGCCGGATGACCTGCTAGTTTGAAATAAAATCGGAGACTTTTAAATATCAAATAAAATTGGAATTACGTGTTAAAATTCAGTTTAAACAGTTGCTGACCATTATAATAGATGAATACTATATTCTTTCAAAGGAGGGTGGAATGATAAAATTGTCGCCCTAGAAATAACGACAAGATGACATGATTCCATTTCCGGTTGATGAAAACTAGTTTTCTATTTTTTGTTGCAGACCATCTAATAGTTGGCCAATTGTATTCAAATCCCAAGAGCGATAGCAGCCTTCTATCATGTCTGAAAATGACACAATGTTCAAAGAGTGAGATTGGAGATGCGCCTCTGTTCAACTCTTGCTCATTACCGATCCAATTTATGACAACAGGACCATTGCCAGCACCTTCAAGATGCGTCGATAGGTTGCCACGAATAAGAGGGATGTGCCTAGGGTTATGAAAACAATGTTTTCAGCCACGGTTATTGTAATTTGGCTTGCTTTCAAATGAGGGCCATATCATGCCTCATCACACTGGCGAAGTCGGCTTGAATGGGTTTAAGGATGGAGTACTGCTGCCACATCTGGGCAGGAGCTGCTAAAAACAGCCTATCTTGCCTTGACAGAATACAAAATAGACTTCGTGGCTTAGTGGGGGATGACCTTTTCTCTTCCCTGCAACCTCTCTCCCACAGAAGAGACGTTGCGAGCCTGTCTTTGTTTTATCGTTATTTCTATGGCAACTGCTCATCTGAGCTCCAATCTCTGGTCCCCCCCCCTCGCCAATCTTTCACGAAAAACACCCGTCTAGCTGAAACCACTGTCAATAAGTTTCGCCACTCTTTATCTGTGCCTAAATAAAAACGTAGATTCCATGAACAAAGTTTCTTTCTCAGAAGTGCACGCGTGTGGAACTCTCTTCCCGTTTGCCTGTTTCCCACCTGACTACAACTTGGATGTTTTCAAGTCCAACATAAACAAATTCCTGACACTTTATCAGATTTCCATTACTAACGATTGCTATATTATCCCATTGATTACTGTACACACAATAACCCTTATCCCCGAGTGGCTTCCAGGCCTAGATAAGTGGTGACTACCATGTAAAAAAAGAAAAAAACAGAGTGTGGTTATCCCATGGTGTAATCAGGTGGCCGCTGACAGACTCTGGGTGTTGCAGCAGGACTCAGCGCCGGCCCACACGTCCAAAGAGACCCAGGCTTGGCTTCAGAAGGAGTCTTACAACTTTTTAGCCTCCTCCTCCATCCTGAACACGCTGGTTTACTTCGTTTGGTCATATGTCGAGAACATCACCAACATGAACTCCCACAACATATTTAGCCTTATCGTCGCTATCCGCTGAGTATTCGCCGAACTCCCGCCGGTGCTTGTGGAAAAGGCATGTTTCCAGTTCTAGAGCAATATCGAGGCAGTGATTGAGGCTGAAGGCGGCTACATTAAAAGTTTTAAAATAAAGTTGTAGTGTTGTTTTCTTTATCGTTCTACCCTCTGATCGTTGTAGCACTTTTTTGGGCCCCGACAAAAGGAGGGGAGGACTTGTAATTTCATCCTTGTCCGTTCGTCCGTCTGTCCGCACTTTTCTCAATAACTACGCTTTGGAATTTTTTTTGTTGAAATTTTGCACAAACAATAAACATGATATGAGTAAAAAAGTAACAGAACAGATTTTTTTCCGGGAAAACTCCGGTTGCTCCTCTAAGGGTGCCTTTCGGGTTAAAATGGCTAAAATTGACACTTTTATGCTTATTAAAAAAATTGATAGCTTGAATTTTTATAAAACTTTTTGACAAGTTGTAACTGATTTCTATATAATTTTGTTTGTCTATACTTCGCAATACATCTTGGGTGTGTCCCAGGGGCTCTTTTAGGGTTAATAAAAACACTCCATTTTTGGGACTATTTTATATATATATGTTAAGGCCTTGGGGACTTTTGGGACTAAATAGGGGGGGGACAAATGATTGACTTAATCATTTCTTTTTTGCATAGTGCAGAACTCAAATTTACATATGTTAAAGCCTGAACCTGCATCGTTTCTTCATTTTCACCAAGATTTGACGTCCCCTGGGGACTTTTGGGGCTAAATGGAGAGGGGCAAATGCTGAACTTAGTCATTTTTTATGCCTCGTTTACTGTCCATGCTTCACTTGATTGCAACATCTGCCGGAACAGATACTACACTTTGTATCTAAAACTGTCTGGTTTATAACAAATAATCAATTGGAAGATTAAAAATAGTTTTGAATGTTAAACGCTTAAAATAGTTTTGAATGTTAAACGCTTAAAATAGTTTTGAATGTTAAACGCTTAAAATAGTTTTGAATATTAAACGCTTAAAATAGTTTTGAATGAATATATGTTAAACGCTTAAAATAGTTTTGAATGAATATATGAATGAATGAATTAAAAATAGTTTTGAATGTTTAAAAAATAGTTTTGAATGTTAAACGCTTAAAATAGTTTTGAATGTTAAACGCTTAAGATAGGTTTGAATGAATATATGTTAAACGCTTAAAATAGTTTTGAATGAATGTATGAATAAATGAATTAAAAATAGTTTTGAATGTTAAACGCTTAAAATAGTTTTGAATGTTAAACGCTTAAAATTTATGAACAAGGGACTTCAACAACTAAATGACAAATGATTTTATAGCGCCGAGCAACACCGGGTAGCACTGCTAGTCCTATTATAAGAGCTGCTTGTTAATGTTTGGTGTTGGAGGTACCTACAAACGATACCAAAAGGTAAACTGTTACCACATCTGAGCAGGAGCTGGTACAATGGGGAAAGGGGTAGCTGGTTACTTTTAATGCATCTAAAACCAAGTTTAGATTATCAACGCTCTGATCCCCATCTGGCATCAATTGAAATGAATACCTCTCGTTTCGGGGAGGCCTCATGTTTTGACAAGCTTCTGGGCTTGACCTTTACTCCTGATCTGAAATAGAACACGTGAATCAAATTTGTTGCCAATGTCGCTGGAAAAATGGTGGGATCCTTCTATCGATCCAGTAGATATCTCATTGCTGATGCAATTCTCTATCTATATAAGAGCCAGGTACGTCCAAGGATGGAGTACCGTTGCCAAGTAGGGGATGCCACTTTCTCTTTCCTGCGACCTCTTTCTCACAGAAGAGATGTATGAGCCCGTCTCTGCTTTATCGTTATTTTCACGGCAAATGCTCGTCTGAGCTCTAATCTATGCCCCCCCCTCTCGCCAAACTTTCACGAGAAACACTCGTCTAGCTGAACACACTATCAATAATTTCCCTCACTCTTTATCTGGGCCTAAACCAAAACGTAGATTCCATGAACAAAGTTTCTTTCTTAGAGATGTTGCGAGTTTCTCTTTGCTTTATAGTTATTTTCATGGCAAGTGCTCGACTGAGCTTCAATCTATGGTCCCCCCTCGCCAAACCTTCACAAGAAACACTCGTCTGGCTGAAAACATTACCTATAATCTCCCCACTCTTTATCTGTGCCTAAACCTAAACGTAGATTCCATGAACAAAGTTTATTTCTTAGAAGTGCACGCCCGTGGAACTGTCTTCCGTTTTCCTGTTTTCCAGCTGACTACAATATGGTTGTCTTCAAGTCTAATGTAAACAAGTTCTTGATGAGCCGCTCCACGTAAGTTAACAAATTTACCGAATTTCCATTACTAACGATTACTATATTGTCCAATTGACTACTGTACACTCTTTAACCCTCATCCTCAAGTGGTCTCTTGGCCTTGATAAGTGGTGATGCCTATGTAAAAAAAAAAACTGTTCTAAGTAATTGATCTTGTTGTTCGTTTGAAAATTTCATGACGTGATACATCTATGACGTCATACATCTATGACGTCGGCATATAAACAAAGAATTGAAGTCTCGCAAAAGACGTGTATTCTCTTTCAGACAAGGAACAACTATACGCCATGTGACATCCATCCATCCATCGCGGGGAGGCAGGTAAACACTTACTTGTAAATATCTTCGTATTCAATATTCCAGTGCTAGTAGGAAGACCCGACGTTGCCCGGGATTGAACGAGGATGCCTACTTTCTATCCTATGCTCATAATGCCGTGTTTATCTTTGGTGATGTCGAAGAATAGGCGACACGAAGTCGGCAGCAAACTATGTCAGATAAAAAAAATATTCTATTTTCTTAGAAAAAATATATAAAGGAATCAATATATATTTCATTAAATAGTAAATTTTTTTTGTAATTGTGCATAATTTGAACCAGGTGTAACTCAACGTCCGATCAGCGTTGCTCGGAACATGACGTTACCGCCGTGTTTCGCCAATTATGAAAGCATAACAAACGTTACTTAAAAAAAAATGACGGAAACGTATAAACATAATAATTTTAACGGAAAATAAACAAAACAAAAAATATACCAAGAAAAAATAAACAAAGCAAAAAATAACCAAAGAAAAAATAAACAAAATAAAAAAATAACCCAAGAAGAAATAAACAAAACAAAAAAATAACCCAAGAAAAAAGAAACAAAGCAAAAAAAAAACCCAAGAAAAAATAAACAAAACAAAAAAATAACCCAAGAAAAAATAAAATAAACCAAATAAAAAAATAACCCAAGAAGAAATAAACAAAACAAAAAAATAACCCAAGAAAAAATAAACAAAACAAAAAATAACCCAAGAAAAAATAAACAAAACAAAAAATAACCCAAGAAAAAATAAACAAAATAAAAAAATAACCCAAGAAAAAATAAACAAAGCAAAAAATAACCCAAGAAAAAATGAACAAAATAAAAAATAACCCAAGAAAAAATAAACAAAATAAAAAAATAACCCCAGAAGAAATAAACAAAACAAAAAATAACCCAAGAAAAAAATAAACAAAATAAAAAAATAACCCATGAAAAAATAAACAAAATAAAAAATAAACCAAGAAAAAATAAACAAAATAAAAAATAACCCAAGAAAAAAATAAACAAAATAAAAAAATAACCCAAGAAAAAATAAGCAAAATAAAAAATAACCCAAGAAAAAATAAACAAAATAAAAAATAACCCAAGAAAAAATAAACAAAGCAAAAAAATAACCCAAGAAAAAATAAACAAAATAAAAAATAAGCCAAGAAAAAATAAACAAAGCAAAAAAAATAACCCAAGAAAAAATAAACAAAATAAAAAATAACCCAAGAAAAAATAAACAAAATAAAAAAATAACCACAGAAGAAATAAACAAAACAAAAAATAACCCAAGAAAAAATAAACAAAATAAAAAAATAACCCCAGAAAAAATAAACAAAATAAAAAATAACCGAAGAAAAAATAAACAAAATAAAAAAATAACCCAAGAAAAAATAAACAAAATAAAAAAATAGCCCAAGAAAAAATAAGCAAAATAAAAAATAAGCCAAGAAAAAATAAACAAAATAAAAAATAAGCCAAGAAAAAATAAACAAAGCAAAAAAATAACCCAAGAAAAAATAAACAAAATAACCCAAGAAAAAATAAACAAAGCAAAAAAATAACCACAGAAGAAATAAACAAAACAAAAAATAACCCAAGAAAAAATAAACAAAATAAAAAAATAACCCCAGAAAAAATAAACAAAATAAAAAATAACCGAAGAAAAAATAAACAAAATAAAAAAATAACCCAAGAAAAAATAAACAAAACAAAAAAAATAACCCAAGAAAAAATAAACAAAGCAAAAAATAACCCAAGAAAAAATAAACAAAATAAAAAAATAACCCAAGAAAAAATAAACAAAATAAAAAATAACCGAAGACAAAATAAACAAAATAAAAAAATAACCCAAGAAAAAATAAACAAAACAAAAAAATAACCCAAGAAAAATAAACAAAGCAAAAAATAACCCAAGAAAAAATAAACAAAATAAAAAAATAACCCCAGAAAAAATAAACAAAATAAAAAACTAACCCAAGAAAAAATAAGCAAAACAAAAAAATAAACCAAGAAAAAATAAACAAAGCAAAAGTAAACCAAGAAAAAACGACCTGCCGTACAAGTTTTTGTTTTATTTTTTTTTTGTAATATAATTAGTGTTTTTACTGTATTTTTGTTTGTCCAACGAAAAGGTTCGAAACAAAACAGATAAGCAAAGTTTTTATTTATTTATTTAAGTTTTTATGTAACAATTAAAAAAAACTTTTTGGTCAATGTTCACCGTTACGCCAACTGAAGACGCCTCAACATTTTTCGAAACATCGACAACTTTTAAAAGTTTCCGGCTATGCTGAACACGAATATAGCAGGGAAAATCGGCGCAGACAAATAGTTTTCGAGATATAAATATCCGTATTATGCATCGTAATTTCTAGTAGTTTGAATTGGCCGCCATCTTTGTTGTTTCAATGAAATGGGATACTGAACATGCGATGTGTGTAGTTAAGTCTGCGAGATGTAAACGTTTATTCAACGTCATTTCTTTCGGAATAAACATCTCCCCCACCTCCCCATGTTAAGAACGGCTTTCGGAATAAACATCCACTCACTTCCCCATTTTAAGAACGGTGTTCGGAATAAACATCCACTCACTTCCCCATTTTAAGAACGGTGTTCGGAATAAACACCCCCACCTCCCCATTTTAAGAACGGCTTTCAGAATAAACATCCACTCACTTCCCCATGTTAAGAACGGCGTTCGGAATAAACATCCACTCACCTCCCCATGTTAAGAACGGCTTTCGGAATAAACACCCCCACCTCCCCATGTTAAAAACGGCGTTCGGAATAAACATCCACTCACTTCCCCATGTTAAGAACGGCGTTCGGAATAAACATCCACCCACCTCCCCATGTTGAGAACGGCTTTCGGAATAAACACCCCCACCTCCCCATGTTAAAAACGGCGTTCGGAATAAACATCCACTCACTTCCTCATGTTAAGAACGGCGTTCGGAATAAACATCCACCCACCTCCCCCATGTTGAGAACGGCGTTCGGAATAAACACCCCCCACCTCCCCATGTTAAGAACGGCTTCCGGAATAAACATCCACTCACTTCCCCATGTTAAGAAAGGCGTTCGGAATAAACATCCACCCACCTCCCCCATGTTAAGAACGGCGTTCGGAATAAACACCCCCCACCTCCCCATGTTAAGAACGGCTTTCGGAATAAACATCAACTCACTTCCCCATGTTAAGAACGGCGTTCGGAATAAACATCCACCCACCTCCCCCATGTTAAGAACGGCTTTCGGAATACACCCCCCCCACCTCCCCGTGTTAAGAACGGCTTTCGGAAATGCGTTGAGTTCACTGCACAGATCGTCTGCTCATTGCAGCGTTCACACGCATGCTCAATATAGCATTTCATTGGAACAACAAAGATGGCGGACAAATAAAGCTAGTAGAAACTACGTCACAAAATACAGATATCTTTTATCTCGAAAACATTTTGTCTGCGCTAATTTTCCCTGCGATATTTATTTTCAGCATAACCTAAAACCTACAAAAGTTGTCATTTTTTTTAAGAAAATGTTGAGCCGTCATCATTGACTGCCTTTTTTTTTTTTTCAAGAAAAAGATAATTAAATTATTTTTTTTTTTTCGTTAATGGTGGTTCTTAACATGGGGAGGTTGGGAAGCGGTATCTATTCACAAAACCGTTCTTAACACGGGGAAGTTTGGGAGAGGTGTCTATTCCGAAAGCCGTTCTTAACATGGGGAGGTTTGGGGGCGGGGTCTGTAGCAGTCATAGAGAACTATTTTCTCGGTGAATCAATGCCCTCCCCCCTCTGAGTTCTCCGGCCACAGGCTGACCAATCAGCTAACAGGGCGCATTGATTCTCCTGCTCCCTAAAAGTCTGAAGGGAACGTCAGCAGTCAGATCCGGATCCCCAGCCTTGCAACATCTATCCTCTTTCGCCTCCTGCCCACCGGATATCCCGCTATGGCATTGACTGTCTATTTCAGACAACTGCTATCCAGCCGGGGACGACACAGTACTTACTGACCGGCGACGACCTTAAAATAACTTTCTTTTCCTTCTTTCCTTTTAGCAGCCTGACCTGCCGGTTCCTGTTACAAATAAAATACTCTTCATTGTTATTGTTTGAAAGGAAGTTTGTGTTTCTTTGTGCCTAAAGGTCTATTCCGAAAGCTGTTCTTAATATGGGGAGGTTGGAGGAAGGTGTTTATTCCGAAAGCCGTTCTTAACATGGGAAGGTTGGGGGAAGGTGTTTATTCTGAAAGCCGTTCTTAACATGGGGATGTTGGAGGAAGGTGTTTATTCCGAAAGCCATTCTTAACATGGGGAGGTTGGGGGTGCATTGCGTGCGCATTCATCTCCACATACATCCATCCTTCTCAGATCTTCTTTTGGCGATGATTTATTTCTCGCCGCGGGAAACGCAGTTTTTTTTTTTTTTTTTTTTTTTTTTTCCAGCAATTAATTTTTTTTTTCTTGACAATATGATCCGGCGTCATCAGATATTTTTCCAAACTGGAGATAATCATTGCAGTCATTTTTCAGATAAAGCTTTTTACAGGTGTGTGCTGCTTAATGAATTTAATGATTTTTATTTCCTTCCAATTTTTGTTTTTAAAAGTTCGTCTGCCACTTTGCAGTCCATTGATTGGCTGATCGACGTCTTACGTCACATTACAATCAAACCCGAGCGCATGACGTCATATTCAGAGCGAAGCTGATTAGATACTGAGTTACGTATGATTCAACATAATTACGTATAATGTTTTAACCTGAGGCAGTTGGCTGCCGACTTCGAGTCGCCTATCCTTCTGCGCCACCATACTTTTTTTTTTTTTCACCGCAAACAGGGCATGTTGCCACTTGGAAGT
The DNA here is from genome assembly GCF_053919585.1 of Euprymna scolopes. NCBI lineage: Eukaryota > Metazoa > Mollusca > Cephalopoda > Sepiida > Sepiolidae > Euprymna > Euprymna scolopes. The sequence goes on along the minus strand of NC_136527.1, from coordinate 107,917,165 downwards.
AAGAGGCTACTATTTGGGAACGTATCTAACAAGGTAACAAGGAATCGTGGGGAGTTGAGCAGCGAGATATCTGTTGACTTTACGTTTTATCTCTAGCATTAGGGCCCGTGGTTTTTCCTTGTGTTTGAATAAGTAGCGGTGTCGAAAGGGGGCAGCTGAGTCTGTTCGAGCACACTTCTTCTCCCAATGCGTGGTGAACGTGTGAAACCAGTTGCCGGAAGAAGAGGTATCTGCAGAGTCACTCAGTGTCTTCAAAGGCAAAGTAGACAAACATTGGAGAAATCACCCGCTTCGCTTTGACTATATAAGTCTAAAGATGATAATATTAAAAGACTCTCGAGTGTATAGGCCTGTGTTCTTTCTCACCATATATTGTATTGTATTGTATTGCATATTAGCGGGGATACCTGGTGTTTGCCGGGTGTTTGTGCGTGTGTGTGTGTGTGTGTGTGTGTAAGGGGCGAGGGATAAAGTAAAGAATAAACAAAGTAATAACCCTGTTTCAATAAAAAAAAAAACGATGTTAAACTCCCCCCCCCAAAAAATCCGAAAAACTAAAGCAGAAAAAAAAAATCGAACAAAACGAAATAAAACGGAAATCATGTATTATATGTTTATTTAAAAAAAAAAATGGAAAGAGTCCTTGTTTTTTTTTTGTTTTTTTTTTTAGTGCATAAATGTTGGGAAATAAATGGTAATTAAGCAACGTAAAAGTAAGCATGGTGCGCTTCACCAATAGGAAGCATCGAACGGAAAAACGCGGTGAAATTCCATTTCAGTTTTTTTTTTTAAGCAACTACGAAGTACAGAAAACCGAAACCGGTGTTCGTTCGTAACTGTCCCTTGTGAACGATCACGCAATGGTATAAATGGGTGGTGGAGGAAGGAGGAATTTATTAGAGAGAAAAGATTTTACTACTTGCATTGATCTTAACCGATTTTGGCAGTGAACTCTCAACAGGAAAAATATAGGAATCTACGATTATTGAGGAGGTGGAGAGGTAGTATGCCTATAACACACCTCAGATATTGTGCTGCAGTTTGTGCATATTACATTTGCATGAGATGTCTTGATTTTTAATGGTCCAAACCACATGGGAAAAAATGAGTTCATTTTATATGGAGAAAGAAGATAAGAACAGCTAGGAAAGCAGGAAACAGGGAAGGAATTCCAAAATAAAGCAATCCAAAGGAATAAACTATCAGAGTTTTTCCGCATATAAGGATCTCAACAGTTAAGGAATAAGATTTTACTGCTTATCGGGTTAGTCGAAATAATGTACGCTGAAGGGGCACAAGTGCTATCAGTTCATCAGAGCACATTTCATTAAAGTATTTGTTAAACAGTCACAGGAATTAGACATTGCTGCGATGGGGCAAAGGTTGGAGATTGGCAGACATTGCGAGGCCTATTATATTTAAGGCTCATTTTTGGACCCTTTATATGTGTGAGAGACTAGTGGTAGATGTACCAGCCCAGATGTGGCGACAGTACCCCATGCATGAGTGAAATATAGCTTTGTAAGGATATAATATGCTCTCTGGTGTGAGAAATTTTCTAGCATGGTAGAGGGAGACCACTTTTTTTTACAAAGGAGTCAACACTTATCAAAGCCCCGAGGCCACTCGAGGATAAGGGTTAATGGGTATACATTAGTCAATGGAATCATAGCGTAGAAATCATTGGTAGCGGAAATTTTGTAAATCGGATTACTTAGAGGAACGGTTGATCAAATAACTTGTTTACATTGGACTTGAAGACAATCAGATTGTAGTCAGCTGGAAGCAGGCAAACGGAAGAGAGTTCCACAGGTGTGCAGTTCTAAGAAAGAAGCTTTGTTCATGGAATCTACGTTTAGGTTTAGGCACGGATTATGCGTGTGGGAAATTATTGATAGTGGTTTTTGCTAGACGAGTGTTTCTCGTGAAAGTTTGACGAAGGGGGGGACCATAGATTGAAGCTCAGACGAGCACTTGCCATGAAAAAAAAATGATATAGCAAAGACAGGCTCGCAACGTCTCTTCTTTGGGTCTCTCACCTCGGTTTTACCCATGGCAGAGTGAAAGGAAACAATCAGAAAACACAAAGGCTCACCTTAGAACTACAACGTAAATTTTATTAAAATATAAAGATCCAAGTTGTTAAAGATCTGTCATCTTTAGCTTTCTGATGAGCTGGGCTGGTAACACCCGGAAAAGATGCCACCGGCCCAGCTTTGATTGTTTAAAATTTAAAAAAAAGAAGGGGGGTACCTGTGCATAATTTGAACCAGACGTAACTCAGCGTCTGCTCGGCTTAGCTCAGAGCATGACGTCATGCGCTCGGGTTTGTTGGTGATATTTACGTCGAAGGGCTTCAAGGGCTTGTAGTTCATCAGAGCATTTACCGTTAAAGTATTCGTAGAACAGGCAGAGGGGTGCAACATTTCGTTGATGGGACAGAGGTTGAAACTTAGATGACAGTTCAGGACCTATCAGGTTTGCGACTCTCTTTTGAACCCTGTCCAGAAGCGAGAGACTAGTAACCAGTCCAAATGTGACAACAGTACTCCATACATTAGCGAATGGTAGCCTTATAGAGATACAGGATACTTTCAGGCGTAAGTAGCTTTCTACCACGGTAGAGAGAGCCAACCTTCATCTCAGCAGCCTTAGCAATGAAACCACCAATACAATTTCAACAACAACAATTTGAACATAAATATCGGTCCAGTAGATCTCACTGCTGATGCAATTCACTATGTATATAAGAGCCAGATACGTCTAAGGATGGAATACTTTTGCCACATCTGGGCAGGAGCTGCTAGAAAGGGCTTGTCTATCCTTGATAGAGTTCAAAATAGACTTCGTAGCCTCGTAGATGTCCTTTTCTCTTCCCTGCAACCTCTTTCTCACAGAAGAGATCTTGCGAATTTGTCTCTGTTTTATCGTTATTTTCATGGAAAGTATTCGACTGAGCTTCAATCTATGGTACCCCCTCGCTGAACTTTCACAAGAAACACTCGTCTAGCTGAAAACACTATCAATAATTCCCCCTACTCTTTATCTGTGCCTAAACCTAAACGTAGATTCCATGAACAAAGCTTTTTTTTTAGAACTGCACGCCTGTGGAATTGTCTTCCGTTTTCCTGCTTTCCAGCTGACTACAATCTGATTATCTTCAAGTCTAACGAAAACAAGTTCTTGACGAGCCGTTCCACTTAAGTTAACAAATTTACCGAATTTCCATTACTAACGATTACTATATTGTCCAATTGACTACTGTACACTCTTTAACCCTCATCCTCGAATGACCTCTTGGCCTTGATAAGTGGTGATGCCTAAAAAAGTAATTATTCGCTAGAAAATTTCATGACGTCATACATCTATAACGTCATACATCTATGACGTCGCCATAAAAACAAAGAAGTCTCGCAAAAGACGTGTGTTCTCTTTCAGACAAGGAACAAATATAACCCATGTGACATCCATCCATCGCGGGGAGGCAGGTAAACACTTACTTGTAAACATCTTAATATTCAATATTCCAGTGCTAGTAGGAATCGAGTGGTCTCTGGGCCTTGATAAGTGGTTATGCTCATGTAAAAAAAAAAAAAAAAACAATTTTTATAGTTTATCTTCACGTAATGCTGAATACAAAAGCTTCAACAGGTCGATGAGTTAAGTGATGCCTTCCGAAGATGAATGCTTCTAGACCGGCAGTCCTCATGAAGTTCACTGTGCATAACCGCCTGAATGGCAGACAAAGGACATGTCAAAATGTAGACCTTTATTTCCTCTCTGAGAGATTATGAGTATTAATGAAAGTCAAAGTTCACAGAGTACAATGTACAGTGTAAAAAAAAAAGTACAACAGTGTGCGATGAATATAATATTTCTCCCAATTAGACAACGGTTGTTACATTATGAGTCTCAATGGTGATCGTCTAGCGATTAAAATGGACAGTTAATTCATTTATCAATGAATACGAGCCACTTTGTTTATAAAAAACAGACTTAGTTTATTTTACGATATTTTTAATATACACTTTTCATACACAATGACGGTGGTGGGGGTCAGTGGTAGGGGTGGTCGCGAACTGTGACAATTTGTCCCTCAGCTGTCCGTCTCTCTGACTGTCTGCCCTGCTTTGTTTATCTTTTCTTTTTATTGAAGTATCTTCGACCTCTTAACACTGGTTTTCGGTTTGACCCATAACCGATTTGACGTCATGGATCCAGGTCGTCACAAGCCCGGGGATTCCATTGTTTATTTTTGTTTGCTTGGACATTAGCTCGCAGCTTGCAGCTCGCAGCTCGCTCGCACCTCTCCATAACAGGGTTTTGAGGCTACAAACCTGTTGTCTCTGGGAAAACTGGCGGGCTGATGATATAAAGATAAATTTGGCGCCAAGAACACCCTCGGCAGTTAGTAAGAACAAGCAATCTGATAGGTTCAAACAAAATCGTGGGTGGCCAAACCGACCAATGAGAAGCCTGCTTATTTCTGAAAAAATTCTTACGCTTTATTTACAGCAGACTTGGCAATGTCTTCAATGTATTTGTTCCAATTCATGTTGCAACAATTCTTCTTTTTATTATTATTCCATTTTAACGCCACTCTGATGTAGGGGGTTACTATCGAGGACATGAGTTGCAGGATACTATGTAAGGAGTTGAGCAGTGAGATGTTCGTTCATATTACACTTGAACAGCTGCATGTCGTTACAGTTGGGAAAGCAGGAATCCGGAAGGGAGTTCCAAAGTCTAGCAGATCTGGAGAAGAAAAGCAGAAGGCTTTCTTATACCTAGGCATCTCTACTGTGAAGGGGTGGAATTTTGCTGCTTGTCGGGTTTGTCGGTGGTATTTATGTCGAACGGCTTCAAGGGCTTGTAGTTCGTCGAAGCATCCACCATTAAAATACATGTAGAACAGGCAGAGGGATGCAACATTTCGCTAATGGGACAGAAGTTTGACACTTAGATGACAGTTCAGGACTTATCAGGTCGGCGACTAGTAGCAGATGCACCAGCCCAAATGTGACAACAGTACTCCATACATTGGGCGAATATTGGCCTAATAGAGATACAGGATACTTTCAGGCGTAAGTAGCTTTCTAGCACGGTAGAGAGAGCCCACCTTCATCTCAGCAACCTTGGCATTGGAACAACAAATGCAATTTCAACAACAATTGGAAAATCAGAAACAATTCTAACAACAACAACAACATTTAGAACAACAAAAACAATGTCAGCAACAACAACAAAAACATTTGGAACAACAAAAACAATTTCAACAACAACAACAACTGGAACATCAAAAACAATTCTAACAACAATAGTAACAACAATATTTGGAACATTAAAACATATCATTCAACAACAACAACAATTGAAATATCCAAAACAATTCCAGAAACAACAACAACAACATTTGGAACAACATAACACAACAATTTGAACATCAGAAACAATTCTAACAACAACAATAACAACAACAATTGAAGCATTAAAAACAAATCATTTAACAACAACAACAATTGGAATGTCAAAAACAATTTCAACCACAACAATAATAGAAATATAAAAACAATTCCAACAACATAAACAACAACTACAATTGGAACATTAAAAATAATTCTTGCAACAACAATAACAACAACAATTGGAACATTAAAAACAAATCCTTCAATAACAACAACAATAACAACAACAATTGGAACATCAAAAACAATTCTAACAACAACACTAACAACAACATTTGGAACATTAAAACATATCATTCAGCAACAACAACAATTGAAATATCCAAAACAATTCCAGCAACAACAACAACAACATTTGGAACAACATAACACAACAATTTGAACATCAGAAACAATTCTAACAACAACAATAACAACAACAATTGAAGCATTAAAAACAAATCATTTAACAACAACAACAATTGGAATGTCAAAAACAATTTCAACCACAACAATAATAGAAATATAAAAACAATTCCAACAACATAAACAACAACTACAATTGGAACATTAAAAATAATTCTTACAACAACAATAACAACAACAATTGGAACATTAAAAACAAATCCTTCAATAACAACAATAACAACAACAATTGGAACATCAAAAACAATTCTAAAAACAACACTAACAACAACATTTGGAACATTAAAACATATCATTCAGCAACAACAACAATTGAAATATCCAAAACAATTCCAGCAACAACAACAACAACATTTGGAACAACATAGCGCAACAATTGGAACATCAAAAACAATTCTAACAACAACACTAACAACAACATTTGGAACATTAAAACAAATCATTCAACAACAACAACAATTGAAATATCCAAAACAATTCCAGTAACAACAACAACAACAACATTTGGAACAACATAACGCAACACCAACAAGAAAAGTTTAAAAAGTTGTTCAAACAATAAACAAAGAAATCACTTTTCGAAGACGTAATATCGAGGACCACAAAATCACTCGTTTCGAGGATTTTTTTCGGTTGAAAGAATTTCAAATTCACTCTCAGAAGTGAAATACGAACCGGATATTGATTTAACGTTTGCAGCTTATTTTCGTACGTTAGAAACAATATTTACGAAAAGATGCGGACAGGGACGAAGAAACGAGAATCAAGTTAGTGTTACAAAAGTTCGTAACAGAAGAAACATACTAAACAGAATTAGTCAGATCTTCAAGTGTCTAATTTTTATCCAAAATATAACGACACTGAAGTGAGTCCATAGTTAACCAAGCTCTGTTATGTTATCCGTTTTTTAGAGGGGGTACATATTATTTACGTGGCGACATGTACAGATATTATTAAATGTTCCTTGTAGTTGACAACACACATATTTTAAATGTTCATTTAGAAAGGAGACAGAGTGACAGTAGGTACATGTTGGAAAGAGTTGATATTCACAAGGCATATACTTTGAGCAGAGGATGACGTGGTATACATTGGCACATACTGGAATGATTAAACACATTATCTTTTCTCGTTGGAATAATGAACACAGAAATACAGCAGTTATAAAAAAAACATGATGATAGTTTATTCTTCGACCGGTCGGAAATGATTCTGTACTTCAGGGATTCAAAGTTGTTACATGGTTCCTTCTAAGCCTCCCGCTTCCAAGAGGGTGCCCTGACTCTAACTGAGAATCGGTCTGATCCTCTCTGCTTCTCTCTCTGATCTGAAACTGATTCTCCTTTTTCTCTCTCTTCGAACCCTTTCCTATGTTGAGAAATCATTTCTGACATGACGTCACGTATGTCTGGCAAACGTGACCACAACCCACGCGTTTCAAACATGCACGCTTTGCATGTTTTGAAACCATATCTGACGACCAGGAAATTTTCCATTCTCTTTGTTTTACAAAGGAATTTAACCTACTTGTTAATTCTCTAACCGATATTTTTATTATGCATTCTTTCTAAGAACGTGAATAGATTTTCCAGACAAATTTTATTTATAAAATATTTTAAAAGAATTAACAATTTAACTGGATATTCCATTTAAAACCTATTGTTCTTTAAAACTTATCTACAGGGTTCGATTCTCGTTTTATCTGATATCATTTTCATTTAATTCTCTCTCTTTGTTTTTACTTACATGAAAAGGGGGGCAGCCCTTTTCATGTAACAGCTCTAGTCCATCAACTTATAGCTGCTAAACTTCTGACCGACTATCAATATGGATTTAGGCAAGCCCGTTCCACAGCAGATATCCTTACTATATTCTCTGATCGTATATACCGTTCACAGGACAAAGCAGTGAGGGTAGAGCGGTAACCATAAATATATCTAAGGCTTTTGACAGAGTATGGCACGAAAGTATTCTCAGGAAAATCAGATCATATGGTATCACTGGAAGAATGCTTAACGTAATTAAATCCTTCTTAAGTATAAGAAAAATACAGGTTGTCTTCGACGGTCGTACATCTAAACATTATGATATAAATGCGGGAATATCCCTAATATTCATAAATGACCTCCCTGATGAGATTGTCTCTGAGATGAGTATATTTGCTGATGACACCATACGCTATAGCAGGGGAAAAAAGAAATCGTCACATATCTAGGGAAATGGCAGATACACTAGAAGAAGACCCCCAATCTGAGGTTCAATGGAGACAAAGATGGATGGTCACATTCAATGCTGCCAAGACTAAGCTTGTTTCATTCAATAATTGCAAGAAACTTTCTCTACCACTAATAGCAATGGGCAAGAACACATTACCTGAAAGTACTCCTTTTAAACTTCTCCGCATAACGTTCACAAGAAACATGAGTTGGAACAGATACATTGAGAATATTGCCAAGGCTGCTGCAAAGAAGGTGGTCTCTCTCTACCATGCTAGAAAGCTACTTACGCCTGAAAGTATCCTGTACCTCTACAAAGCCACCATTCGCCCATGTATGGAGTATTGTTGTCACATTTGGGCTGGTGCATCTGCTACTTGTCTCTCATTCCTGGACAGGGTTCAAAAGAGTTGTCAACCTGTTAGGTCATGAACTTTCATCTAGGCTTCAGCCTCTGTTCCATCGAAGAGGTGTTGCATCCCTCTGCCTGTCTTACAAGTATTTTAATGGTGAATGCTCCGACGAACTACAAGCACTTGTACCCTCTCGTAAATACCCCGACAAAACCCGACAAGCAGCTAAATCCCACCCCCTCACAGTAGAGATCCCAAGGTGTAAGAAAGCCTTCTACTCCAAAGGTTTCTTTCCCATAACTGCTAGACTTTGGAACTCACTTCCGGGATCTTGCTTTCCCAACTGTACTGACATGCAGAAGTTCAAGTGTAATGTGAACAGACATCTTGCTGCTTACCTCCTTTTGTAATATCCTTGCAAATTATGTACCAAATAGTAGGCCCCTACTTTAAAATGGCCCTGTACTGTGTTTGGGGTGAAAATTGAACAAAAAAAAAAGATCAAGTAATGTTAGTATCGTGGAAGAATGCCAGTGTCTAATAAATATTAAAAAAATAATTGGATTAAAAATTAATGCTGGAGTCCCTCATGGGTCCATCCTGGGCCCAACTCTCTTCTTGAGATACATTAATGATCTTCCAAATCACATCCTTACATCATTCGTAGACATTTATGCTGATGACACTACTATCTATGGTAGCACATCTAAGACCGTAAACGACCAAGTTCTCTCTGATTCTCTCTCCTCTGATCTGGAGCAAGTGGTACACTGGGGAAAGGAGTGACTGGTTACTTTTTATGCATCTAAAACCAAGCTTTTATCTTTACATCATCAACGCTCTGATCCCCATCTGGCATCAATTGAAATGAATGGCTCTCGTCTTGGGGAGGCCTCATGTTTTGACAAGTTTCTGGGCTTGACCTTTACTCCTGATCTGAAATGGAACACATACATCAAATCTGTTACCAAGGTCGCTGGAAAAATGGTGGGATCCTTCTACCACTCCAGTAGATATCTCACTGCTGATGCAATTCTCTATCTATATAAGAGCCAGGTACGTCCAAGGATGGAGTACCGTTGCCACATCTGGGCAGAAGCTGCTAGAAAGGACTTGTCCTGCCTTGATAGAGTTCAAAATAGACTTCGTAGCCTCGTAGGAGATGTCCTTTTCTCTTCCCTGCAACCTCTTTCTCACAGAAAAAATATATAAAGAAATCAATATATATTTCATTAAATAGTAATTTTTTTGTACTTGTGCATAATTTGAACCAGGTGTAACTCAACGTCCGATCAGCGTTGCTCGGAACATGACGTTACCGCCGAGTTTCGCCAATTATGAAAGCATAACAAACGTTACTTAAAAAAAATTACAGAAACGTATAAACATAATAATTTTAACGGAAAATAAACAAAACAAAAAATAACCCAAGAAAAAATAAACAAAACAAAAAATAAACAAAACAAAAAATAACCCAAGAAAAAATAAACAAAGCAAAAAATAACCCAAGAAAAAATAAACAAAGCAAAAAATAACCCAAGAAAAAATAAACAAAACAAAAAATAACCCAAGAAAAAATAAACAAAACAAAAAATATACCAAGAAAAAATAAACAAAGCAAAAAATAACTCAAGAAAAAATAAACAAAATAAAAAATAACCCAAGAAGAAATAAACAAAACAAAAAAATAACCCAAGAAAAAATAAACGAAACAAAAAATAACCCAAGAAAAAATAAACAAAATAAAAAAATAACCCAAGAAAAAATAAACAAAATAAAAAAATAACCCAAGAAAAAATAAACAAAACAAAAAAATAACCCAAGAAAAAATAAACAAAACAAAAAATAACACAAGAAAAAATTAACAAAATAAAAAAATAACCCAAGAAAAAATAAACAAAATAAAAAAATAACCCAAGAAAAAATAAACAAAATAAAAAAATAACCACAGAAGAAATAAACAAAACAAAAAAATAACCTAAGAAAAAATAAACAAAATAAAAAATAACCCAAGAAAAAATAAACAAAACAAACAAATAACCCAAGAAAAAATAAACAAAGCAAAAAAATAACCCAAGAAAAAATAAACAAAACAAAAAAATAACCCAAGAAAAATAAACAAAACAAAAAAATAACCCAAGAAAAAATAAACAAAACAAAAAATAAACCAAGAAAAAATAAACAAAACAAAAAATAAACCAAGAAAAAATAAACAAAACCAAAATATAACCAAAGAAGAAATAAACAAAACAAAAAAATAACCCAAGAAGAAATAAACAAAACAAAAAAATAAACCAAGAAAAAATAAATAAAGCAAAAGTAAACCAAGAAAAAACGACCTACCGTAACAAGTTTTTTGTTTTATTTTTTTTTGTAATATAATTAGTGTTTTTACTGTATTTTTTGTTTGTCCAACGAAAAAGTTCGAAACAAAACAGATAAGCAAAATTTATTTATTTATTTAAGTTTTTATGTAACAATTAAAAAAAACTTTTTGGTCAATGTTCACCATTACGCCAACTGAAGACGCCTCAACATTTTTCGATAAATCGGCAACTTAATAATAATTATATTATTATATTTTAAAAGTTTCCGGCTATGCTGAACACGAATATAGCAGGGAAAATCGGTCTAGTAGATATCTCACTGCTGATGCAATTCTCTATCTATATAAAAGCCAGGTATGTCCAAGGATGGAGTACCGTTGCCACATCTGGGCAGAAGCTGTTAGAAAGTACTTATCCTGCCTTGATAGAGTTCAAAATAGACTTTGTAGCCTCGGAGGAGATGTCCTTTTCTCTTCTCTGCAACCTCTTCCTCACAGAAGAGATGTTGCGAGTTTGTCTTTGCTTAATCTTTAGTTTCATGGCAAATTCTCGACTGAGCTCCAATCTATGGACCCCCCCACCTCGCCAAACTTTCACGAGAAACACCTGTCTAGCAGAAACCACTATCAATAATTTTACCCACTCTTTATCTGTGCCTAAACCTAAACATAAATTCCATGAAAAAAAGAAGCTATAACTAAAATTTAAAGTGTCTATACCCAAAATTGTCGGAGGAGTTTGGTAGAGTTCTCAAAGGTCAAATCGTTGGCCTTAATAGAGAGGAGGCTAAAATAACAGCAAGGGGAGACTTGATTCCAAATATTCCATAAACAAAGCTTCTTTCTTAGAACTGCATGCCTATGGAATTGTCTTCTGCTTTCCTGCTTTCCAGCTGACTACAATATGGTTGTCTTCAAGTCTAACATAAACAAGTTCTTGATGAGCAATTCCATATAAGTTAATAAATTTACCGAATTTCCATTTCTGGGCGTTGATAATTCATGATGACTATGCAAAAAAAAAAAAAAAAAAAAAACCCCAGAATATTCCTAAAATAGTTCTTAGTTGATTTGTACCATACCCCATCTTTTATTTATTTATTTATTCTTCTGTTGGCCTTCTTTCAATTTTTCAGCGCATTATTATTGTTTAAACACTATTATTATTATTTGCCTGCTTTCCAGCTGACTACAATATGGTTGTCTTCAAGTCCAATGTAAACAAGTTCTTGATGAGCCGTTCCACTTAAATTAACAAATTTGCCGAATTTCAACTACTAACGATTACTATATTGTCCAATTTTACTACTGTGCGCTCTTTAACTCTTATCCTCGAGTGGCCTCTGTGTTTTAATAAGTGGTGATGCCTATGTAAAAAAAAAAGATATCGATCCAGACTTAATTACAATGCCGTGTGGTGATTTCCAACTTAACGCACATGCGTGCGAACTTAAAATCCAAGACGACAATTTGGAAGAGGATTATAAAAGTTTCTTGTTGAACATGGAGTAATTCTGGCAGCCATTTTTTTTCACAACGGTGGAATTAGAATAGCCGTTCTTAACATGGGAAGGTTGGGGTGTTTATTCTGAAATCCGTTCTTTACATGGGGAGGCTGGCTGTCTATTCCGCAATCTCTCCATGTTAAGAACGACTTTCGGAATAAACGCCACCAACCTCTCCATGTTAAGAACGACTTTTGAAATAGAGACTCCCAACCTCCCCATGTTACAAACGGTTTTCCGAATAAACACCCTCAACTTCTCCATGTTAAGAATGGCTTCAATAATTCCTCGATTGTGAGATGTCGTAAAAAATATCCTGATAAAACTGATAAAGAAAGCTCTGTTTTATGGTTCTTTTACAACATTTCCTTTAAATTATTTCTTTGACAAAAAATATTGTTCCTTGGAATGTTTCCTCGAAAAAAATCATTAAAATGTCTTTTTTACAAAAATAAAAAACGTGTTCCTTTGAACGTTTTATCGAAAAAAAAATAGACCTGTAAAGTATTTATTTGAGAAAAGAATATTGTTTCTTTGAATGTTTTCTCGAAAAAAAATCCTTTAAGTCCCTAAAATATGTATTTGACAAAAAAACTTGTTCCGTTGAATGTTTTCTCGAAAAAATTCCTTAAAATTATTTGTTAAAAAAAAATCCCTAAACGTACTTATTTATACAAAAAAAAAAATGGTTCCTTTGAACGTTTTCTCGAAAAAAAATGCCTTAAAATTATTTATTTGAAAAAAAAAATCCTTAAAAGTACGTACTTAAAAAAAATGTATCCTTTGAACGTTTTCTCGAAAAAAAAAGCCTTAAAATTATTTATTTGACAAAAAAATTGTTTCTTTGAACATTTTCTCGAAGAAAAAAGTCCATAAAATTATTCATTTGACAAAAAATAATCCTTAAAATTATTCATTTGACAAAAAATAATCCTTAAAATTATTCATTTGACAAAAAATAATCCTTAAAATTATTCATTTGACAAAAAATAATCCTTAAAATTATTTATTTGGCAAAAAAATAGTTCCTTTGAACGTTGTCTAGAAAAAGAAGTCCTTAAAGTTATTTATTTGACAATAAAAAAATTCCTTAAAATTATTTATTTGACAAAACAAAAAATTTATTTGACAAAAAAATTCTTAAAATTATTTGACAAAAAAATCCTTAAAATTATTTATTTGACAATTTCTCAAAATTATTTATTTGACAAAAAAATAATCCTTAAAATTATTTATTTGACGAAATAAATCCTTAAAATTATTTATTTGACAAAAAAAATCCTTAAAATTATTTATTTGACAAATAAAAATCCTTAAAATTATTTATTTGACAAAAAAAATCCTTAAAATTATTTATTTGACAAATAAAAATCCTTAAAATTATTTATTTTACAAAAAAAAATCCTTAAAATTATTTATTTGACGAAAAAAATAATCCTTTAAAAAATAATTTTAAGGATTTTTTTTCGTCAAATAAATAATTTTAAGGATTATTTGTTTGTCAAATAAATAATTTTAAGGATTATTTTTTTCGTCAAATAAATAATTTTAAGGATTATTTTTTTTGTCAAATAAATAATTTTAAGGATTATTTTTTTTGTCAAATAAATAATTTTAAGGATTATTTTTTTGTCAAATAAATAATTTTAAGGATTATTTTTTTCGTCAAATAAATAATTTTAAGGATTTTTTTTCGTCAAATAAATAATTTTAAGGATTATTTTTTTGTCAAATAAATAATTTTAAGGATTATTTTTTTCGTCAAATAAATAATTTTAAGGATTATTTTTTTCGTCAAATAAATAATTTTAAGGATTTTTTTTTGTCAAATAAATAATTTTAAGGATTATTTTTTTGTCAAATAAATAATTTTAAGGATTATTTTTTTCGTCAAATAAATAATTTTAAGGATTTTTTTTTTCGTCAAATAAATAATTTTAAGGATTATTTTTTGTCAAATAAATAATTTTAAGGATTATTTTTTTCGTCAAATAAATAATTTTAAGGACTATTTTTTCGTCAAATAAATAATTTTAAGGATTATTTTTTTGTCAAATTAATAATTTTAAGGATTATTTTTTTCGTCAAATAAATAAGTTGTCTTCAAGTCCAATGTAAACAAGTTCTTGATGAGCCGTTCCACTTAAATTAACAAATTTGCCGAATTTCAACAACTAACTATTACTATATTGTCCAATTTTACTACTGTGCGCTCTTTAACTCTTATCCTCGAGTGGCCTCTGTGTTTTAATAAGTGTTGATGCCTATGTAAAAAAAAAAAGATATCGATCCAGACTTAATTACAATGCCGTGTGGTGATTTCCAACTTAACGCGCATGCGTGCGAACTTAAAATCCAAGACGACAATTTGGAAGAGGATTATAAAAGTTTCTAAAGTTTAATAAATTATTTATTTGACAAAAAAATAATCCTTAAAATTATTTATTTGACGAAAAAAAATCCTTAAAATTATTTATTTGACGAAAAAAATTATCCTTAAAATTATTTATTTGACAAAAAAATTATCCTTAAAATTATTTATTTGACAAAAAAAATAATCCTTAAAATTATTTATTTGACAAAAAAAATAATCCTTAAAATTATTTATTTGACGAAAAAAATAATCCTTAAAATTATTTATTTGACAAACAAATAATCCTTAAAATTATTTATTTGACGAAAAAAAATCCTTAAAATTATTTATTTGACGAAAAAAATAATCCTTAAAATTATTTATTTGACAAAAAAATAATCCTTAAAATTATTTATTTGACAAAAAAAATAATCCTTAAAATTATTTATTTGACAAAAAAAATAATCCTTAAAATTATTTATTTGACGAAAAAAATAATCCTTAAAATTATTTATTTGACAAAAAAATAATCCTTAAAATTATTTATTTGACAAAAAAAAAATCCTTAAAATTATTTATTTGACGAAATAAATAATCCTTAAAATTATTTATTTGACAAAAAAATAATCCTTAAAATTATTTATTTGACGAAAAAATAATCCTTAAAATTATTTATTTGACAAAAAAATAATCCTAAACATTATTTATTTGACGAAAAAAAATCCTTAAAATTATTTATTTGACGAAAAAAATAATCCTTAAAATTATTTATTTGACAAAAAAATAATCCTTAAAATTATTTATTTGACAAAAAAAAAATCCTTAAAATTATTTATTCGACGAAAAAAATAATCCTTAAAATTATTTATTTGACAAAAAAAATAATCCTTAAAATTATTTATTTGACGAAAAACATAATCCTTAAAATTATTAATTTGACAAAAAAATAATCCTTAAAATTATTTATTTGACGAAAAAAAATCCTTAAAATTATTTATTTGACGAAAAAAATAATCCTTAAAATTATTTATTTGACGAAAAAAATAATCCTTAAAATTATTTATTTGACAAAAAAATAATCCTTAAAATTATTTATTTGACAAAAAAAATAATCCTTAAAATAATTTATTTGACGAAAAAAATAATCCTTAAAATTATTTATTTGACAAAAAAAATAATCCTTAAAATTATTTATTTGACGAAAAAAATAATCCTTAAAATTATTAATGTGACAAAAAAATAATCCTTAAAATTATTTATTTGACGAAAAAAAATCCTTAAAATTATTTATTTGACGAAAAAAATAATCCTTAAAATTATTTATTTGACGAAAAAAATAATCCTTAAAATTATTTATTTGACAAAAAAATAATCCTTAAAATTATTTATTTGACAAAAAAAATAATCCTTAAAATTATTTATTTGACGAAAAAAATAATCCTTAAAATTATTTATTTGACAAAAAAATAATCCTTAAAATTATTTATTTGACGAAAAAAAAATCCTTAAAATTATTTATTTGACGAAAAATATAATCCTTAAATTATTTATTTGACAAAAAAATAATCCTTAAAATTATTTATTTGACGAAAAAATAATCCTTAAAATTATTTATTTGACAAAAAAAATAATCCTTAAAATTATTTATTTGACGAAAAAAACAATCCTTAAAATTATTTATTTGACGAAAAAAATAATCCTTAAAATAATTTATTTGACAAAAAAATAATCCTTAAAATTATTTATTTGACAAAAAAAAATTCTTAAAATTATTTATTTGACGAAAAAAATAATCCTTAAAATTATTTATTTGACAAAAAAAATTATCCTTAAAATTATTTATTTGACGAAAAATATAATCCTTAAAATTATTTATTTGACAAAAAATAATCCCTAAAATTATTTATTTGACGAAAAAAAAAATCCATAAAATTTATTTGACGAAAAAAATAATCCTTAAAATTATTTATTTGACAAAAAAAAAAATCCTTAAAATTATTTATTTGACAAAAAAAATAATCCTTAAAATTATTTATTTGACAAAAAAAATTATCCTTAAAATTATTTATTTGACGAAAAAAATAATCCTTAAAATTATTTATTTGACAAAAAATAATCCCTAAAATTATTTATTTGACGAAAAAAAAAATCCATAAAATTTATTTGACGAAAAAAATAATCCTTAAAATTATTTATTTGACAAAAAAATAATCCTAAACATTATTTATTTGACGAAAAAAAATCCTTAAAATTATTTATTTGACGAAAAAAATAATCCTTAAAATTATTTATTTGACAAAAAAATAATCCTTAAAATTATTTATTTGACAAAAAAAAAATCCTTAAAATTATTTATTCGACGAAAAAAATAATCCTTAAAATTATTTATTTGACAAAAAAAATAATCCTTAAAATTATTTATTTGACGAAAAACATAATCCTTAAAATTATTAATTTGACAAAAAAATAATCCTTAAAATTATTTATTTGACGAAAAAAAAATCCTTAAAATTATTTATTTGACGAAAAAAATAATCCTTAAAATTATTTATTTGACGAAAAAAATAATCCTTAAAATTATTTATTTGACAAAAAAATAATCCTTAAAATTATTTATTTGACAAAAAAAATAATCCTTAAAATAATTTATTTGACGAAAAAAAATAATCCTTAAAATTATTTATTTGACAAAAAAAATAATCCTTAAAATTATTTATTTGACGAAAAAAATAATCCTTAAAATTATTAATGTGACAAAAAAATAATCCTTAAAATTATTTATTTGACGAAAAAAAATCCTTAAAATTATTTATTTGACGAAAAAAATAATCCTTAAAATTATTTATTTGACGAAAAAAATAATCCTTAAAATTATTTATTTGACAAAAAAATAATCCTTAAAATTATTTATTTGACGAAAAAAAATCCTTAAAATTATTTATTTGACGAAAAAAATAATCCTTAAAATTATTTATTGGACAAAAAAATAATCCTTTAAATTATTTATTTGACGAAAAAAATAATCCTTAAAATTATTTATTTGACAAAAAAATAATCCTTAAAATTATTTATTTGACGAAAAAAAAATCCTTAAAATTATTTATTTGACGAAAAAAATAATCCTTAACATTATTTATTTGACAAAAAAATAATCCTTAAAATTATTTATTTGACGAAAAAATAATCCTTAAAATTATTTATTTGACAAAAAAATAATCCTTAAAATTATTTATTTGACGAAAAAAAAAATCCTTAAAATTATTTATTTGACGAAAAAAATAATCCTTAAAATTATTTATTTGACAAAAAAATAATCCTTAAAATTATTTATTTGACAAAAAAAAAATCCTTAAAATTATTTATTTGACGAAAAAAATAATCCTTAAAATTATTTATTTGACAAAAAAAATAATCCTTAAAATTATTTATTTGACGAAAAAAATAATCCTTAAAATTATTTATTTGACAAAAAAATAATCCTTAAAATTATTTATTTGACGAAAAAAAATCCTTAAAATTATTTATTTGACGAAAAAAATAATCCTTAAAATTATTTATTTGACAAAAAAATAATCCTTTAAATTATTTATTTGACAAAAAAAATAATCCTTAAAATTATTTATTTGACAAAAAAAATAATCCTTAAAATTATTTATTTGACGAAAAAAATAATCCTTAAAATTATTTATTTGACAAACAAATAATCCTAAAAATTATTTATTTGACGAAAAAAAATCCTTAAAATTATTTATTTGACGAAAAAAATAATCCTTAAAATTATTTATTTGACAAAAAAATAATCCTTAAAATTATTTATTTGACAAAAAAAATAATCCTTAAAATTATTTATTTGACAAAAAAAATAATCCTTAAAATTATTTATTTGACGAAAAAAATAATCCTTAAAATTATTTATTTGGCAAAAAAATAATCCTTAAAATTATTTATTTGACAAAAAAAAAAATCCTTAAAATTATTTTTTTGACGAAAAAAATAATCCTTAAAATTATTTATTTGACAAAAAAATAATCCTTAAAATTATTTATTTGACGAAAAAATAATCCTTAAAATTATTTATTTGACAAAAAAATAATCCTTAAAATTATTTATTTGACGAAAATAAAATCCTTAAAATTATTTATTTGACGAAAAAAATAATCCTTAAAATTATTTATTTGACAAAAAAATAATCCTTAAAATTATTTATTTGACAAAAAAAAAATCCTTAAAATTATTTATTTTACGAAAAAAATAATCCTTAAAATTATTTATTTGACAAAAAAAATAATCCTTAAAATTATTTATTTGACGAAAAAAATAATCCTTAAAATTATTAATTTGACAAAAAAATAATCCTTAAAATTATTTATTTGACGAAAAAAAAATCCTTAAAATTATTTATTTGACGAAAAAAATAATCCTTAAAATTATTTATTTGACGAAAAAAATAATCCTTAAAATTATTTATTTGACAAAAAAATAATCCTTAAAATTATTTATTTGACAAAAAAAATAATCCTTAAAATTATTTATTTGACGAAAAAATAATCCTTAAAATTATTTATTGTACAAAAAAATAATCCTTAAAATTATTTATTTGACGAAAAAAAAAATCCTTAAAATTATTTATTTGACGAAAAAAATAATCCTTAAAATTATTTATTTGACAAAAAAATAATCCTTAAAATTATTTATTTGACAAAAAAAAATCCTTAAAATTATTTATTTGACGAAAAAAATAATCCTTAAAATTATTTATTTGACAAAAAAAATAATCCTTAAAATTATTTATTTGACGAAAAAAATAATCCTTAAAATTATTTATTTGACAAAAAAATAATCCTTAAAATTATTTATTTGACGAAAAAAAATCCTTAAAATTATTTATTTGACGAAAAAAATAATCCTTAAAATTATTTATTTGACAAAAAAATAATCCTTTAAATTATTTATTTGACAAAAAAAATAATCCTTAAAATTATTTATTTGACAAAAAAAATAATCCTTAAAATTATTTATTTGACGAAAAAAATAATCCTTAAAATTATTTATTTGACAAACAAATAATCCTTAAAATTATTTATTTGACGAAAAAAAATCCTTAAAATTATTTATTTGACGAAAAAAATAATCCTTAAAATTATTTATTTGACAAAAAAATAATCCTTAAAATTATTTATTTGACAAAAAAAATAATCCTTAAAATTATTTATTTGACAAAAAAAATAATCCTTAAAATTATTTATTTGACGAAAAAAATAATCCTTAAAATTATTTATTTGACAAAAAAAAAATCCTTAAAATTATTTATTTGACAAAAAAAAAATCCTTAAAATTATTTTTTTGACGAAAAAAATAATCCTTAAAATTATTTATTTGACAAAAAAATAATCCTTAAAATTATTTATTTGACGAAAAAATAATCCTTAAAATTATTTATTTGACAAAAAAATAATCCTTAAAATTATTTATTTGACGAAAAAAAAATCCTTAAAATTATTTATTTGACGAAAAAAATAATCCTTAAAATTATTTATTTGACGAAAAAAATAATCCTTAAAATTATTTATTTGACAAAAAAATAATCCTTAAAATAATTTATTTGACGAAAAAAAAATCCTTAAAATTATTTATTTGACGAAAAAAATAATCCTTAAATTATTTATTTGACAAAAAAATAATCCTTAAAATTATTTATTTGACGAAAAAATAATCCTTAAAATTATTTATTTGACAAAAAAATAATCCTTAAAATTATTTATTTGACGAAAAAAAAAATCCTTAAAATTATTTATTTGACGAAAAAAATAATCCTTAAAATAATTTATTTGACAAAAAAATAATCCTTAAAATTATTTATTTGACAAAAAAAAATTCTTAAAATTATTTATTTGACGAAAAAAATAATCCTTAAAATTATTTATTTGACAAAAAAAATAATCCTTAAAATTATTTATTTGACGAAAAAAATTATCCTTAAAATTATTTATTTGACAAAAAATAATCCTTAAAATTATTTATTTGACGAAAAAAAAAATCCTTAAAATTATTTATTTGACGAAAAAAATAATCCTTAAAATTATTTATTTGACAAAAAAATAATCCTTAAAATTATTTATTTGACAAAAAAAATAATCCTTAAAATTATTTATTTGACAAAAAAAATAATCCTTAAAATTATTTATTTGATGAAAAAAATAATCCTTAAAATTATTTATTTGACAAAAAATAATCCTTAAAATTATTTATTTGACGAAAAAAATAATCCTTAAAATTATTTATTTGACAAAAAAAATAATCCTTAAAATTATTTATTTGACAAAAAAAATAATCCTTAAAATTATTTATTTGATGAAAAAAATAATCCTTAAAATTATTTATTTGACAAAAAATAATCCTTAAAATTATTTATTTGATGAAAAAAATAATCCTTAAAATTATTTATTTGACGAAAAAAATAATCCTTAAAATTATTTATTTGACAAAAAAATCCTTAAAATTATTTATTTGACAAAAAATAATCCTCAAAATTATTTATTTTACAAAAAATAATCCTCAAAATTATTTATTTGACAAAAAATAATCCTTAAAATTATTTATTTGACGAAAAAAATAATCCTTTAAATTATTTATTTGACAAAAAAATAATCCTTAAAATTATTTATTTGACAAATAAAAATCCTTAAAATTATTTATTTGACAAAAAAATAATCCTTAAAATTATTTATTTGACGAAAAAAATAATCCTTAAAATTATTTATTGACAAAAAATTATCCTTAAAATTATTTATTTGACAAAAAATAATCCTTAAAATTATTTATTTGACAAAAAATAATCCTTAAAATTATTTATTTGACGAAAAAAATAATCCTTAAAATTATTTATTTGACGAAAAAAATAATCCTTAAAATTATTTATTTGACGAAAAAAATAATCCTTAAAATTATTTATTTGACAAAAAAATAATCCTTAAAATTATTTATTTGACAAAAAAAATAATCCTTAAAATTATTTATTTGACGAAAAAAATAATCCTTAAAATTATTTATTTGACAAAAAAATAATCCTTAAAATTATTTATTTGACGAAAAAAAAATCCTTAAAATTATTTATTTGACGAAAAATATAATCCTTAAATTATTTATTTGACAAAAAAATAATCCTTAAAATTATTTATTTGACGAAAAAATAATCCTTAAAATTATTTATTTGACGAAAAAATAATCCTTAAAATTATTTATTTGACAAAAAAATAATCCTTAAAATTATTTATTTGACGAAAAAAACAATCCTTAAAATTATTTATTTGACGAAAAAAATAATCCTTAAAATAATTTATTTGACAAAAAAATAATCCTTAAAATTATTTATTTGACAAAAAAAAATTCTTAAAATTATTTATTTGACGAAAAAAATAATCCTTAAAATTATTTATTTGACAAAAAAATTATCCTTAAAATTATTTATTTGACGAAAAAAATAATCCTTAAAATTATTTATTTGACAAAAAATAATCCCTAAAATTATTTATTTGACGAAAAAAAAAATCCTTAAAATTATTTATTTGACGAAAAAAATAATCCTTAAAATTATTTATTTGACAAAAAAAAAATCCTTAAAATTATTTATTTGACAAAAAAAATAATCCTTAAAATTATTTATTTGACAAAAAAAATAATCCTTAAAATTATTTATTTGACGAAAAAAATAATCCTTAAAATTATTTATTTGACAAAACATAATCCTTAAAGTTATTTATTTGATGAAAAAAATAATCCTTAAAATTATTTATTTGACGAAAAAAAAAATCCTTAAAATTATTTATTTGACAAAAAAATCCTTAAAATTATTTATTTGACAAAAAATAATCCTCAAAATTATTTATTTGACAAAAAATAATCCTTAAAATTATTTATTTGACGAAAAAAATAATCCTTAAAATTATTTATTTGACAAAAAAATAATCCTTAAAATTATTTATTTGACAAATAAAAATCCTTAAAATTATTTATTTGACAAAAAAATAATCCTTAAAATTATTTATTTGACGAAAAAAATAATCCTTAAAATTATTTATTGACAAAAAATAATCCTTAAAATTATTTATTTGACAAAAAATAATCCTTAAAATTATTTATTTGACGAAATAAATCCTTAAAATTATTTATTTGACAAAAAAATCCTTAAAATGATTTATTTGACAATTTCTCAAAATTATTTATTTGACAAAAAAATAATCCTTAAAATTATTTATTCGACGAAATAAATCCTTAAAATTATTTATTTGACAAAAAAAATCCTTAAAATTATTTATTTGACAAATAAAAATCCTTAAAATTATTTATTTTACAAAAAAAAATCCTTAAAATTATTTATTTGACGAAAAAAATAATCCTTAAAATTATTTATTTGACGAAAAAAAAAATCCTTAAAATTATTTATTTGACGAAAAAAATAATCCTTAAAATTATTTATTTGACAAAAAAAATAATCCTTAAAATTATTTATTTGACGAAAAAAATAATCCTTAAAATTATTTATTTGACAAAAAAATAATCCTTAAAATTATTTATTTGACGAAAAAAATAATCCTTAAAATTATTTATTTGACGAAAAAAATAATCCTTAAAATTATTTATTTGACAAAAAAAATCCTTAAAATTATTTATTTGACAAAAAAATAATCCTTAAAATTATTTATTTGACAAAAAAATAATCCTTAAAATTATTTATTTGACGAAAAAATAATCCTTAAAATTATTTATTTGACGAAAAAAATAATCCTTAAAATTATTTATTTGACGAAAAAAATAATCCTTAAAATTATTTATTTGACGAAAAAAATAATCCTTAAAATTATTTATTTGACAAAAAAATAATCCTTAAAATTATTTATTTGACGAAAAAAAAAATCCTTAAAATTATTTATTTGACGAAAAAAATAATCCTTAAAATTATTTATTTGACAAAAAAATAATCCTTAAAATTATTTATTTGACAAAAAAAATAATCCTTAAAATTATTTATTTGACAAAAAAAATAATCCTTAAAATTATTTATTTGACGAAAAAAATAATCCTTAAAATTATTTATTTGACAAAAAAATAATCCTTAAAATTATTTATTTGACGAAAAAAAAAATCCTTAAAATTATTTATTTGACGAAAAAAATAATCCTTAACATTATTTATTTGACAAAAAAATAATCCTTAAAATTATTTATATGACGAAATAATAATCCTTAAAATTATTTATTTGACAAAAAAATAATCCTTAAAATTATTTATTTGACAAAAAAAAAATCCTTAAAATTATTTATTTGACGAAAAAAATAATCCTTTAAATTATTTATTTGACAAAAAAAATAATCCTTAAAATTATTTATTTGACGAAAAAAATAATCCTTAAAATTATTTATTTGACAAAAAAATAATCCTTAAAATTATTTATTTGACGAAAAAAAATCCTTTAAATTATTTATTTGACGAAAAAAATAATCCTTAAAATTATTTATTGGACAAAAAAATAATCCTTTAAATTATTTATTTGACGAAAAAAATAATCCTTAAAATTATTTATTTGACGAAAAAAATAATCCTTAAAATTATTTATTTGACGAAAAAAATAATCCTTAAAATTATTTATTTGACAAAAAAATAATCCTTAAAATTATTTATTTGACGAAAAAAAAAATCCTTAAAATTATTTATTTGACGAAAAAAATAATCCTTAAAATTATTTATTTGACAAAAAAATAATCCTTAAAATTATTTATTTGACAAAAAAAATAATCCTTAAAATTATTTTTTTGACGAAAAAAATAATCCTTAAAATTATTTATTTGACAAAAAAAAAATCCTTAAAATTATTTATTTGACGAAAAAAATAATCCTTAAAATTATTTATTTGACAAAAAAAATAATCCTTAAAATTATTTATTTGACGAAAAAAATAATCCTTAAAATTATTTATTTGACAAAAAAATAATCCTTAAAATTATTTATTTGACGAAAAAAAATCCTTAAAATTATTTATTTGACGAAAAAAATAATCCTAAATATTATTTATTTGACAAAAAAATAATCCTTTAAATTATTTATTTGACAAAAAAAATAATCCTTAAAATTATTTATTTGACAAAAAAAATAATCCTTAAAATTATTTATTTGACGAAAAAAATAATCCTTAAAATTATTTATTTGACAAACAAATAATCCTTAAAATTATTTATTTGACGAAAAAAAATCCTTAAAATTATTTATTTGACGAAAAAAATAATCCTTAAAATTATTTATTTGACAAAAAAATAATCCTTAAAATTATTTATTTGACAAAAAAAATAATCCTTAAAATTATTTATTTGACAAAAAAAATAATCCTTAAAATTATTTATTTGACGAAAAAAATAATCCTTAAAATTATTTATTTGACAAAAAAATAATCCTTAAAATTATTTATTTGACAAAAAAAAAAATCCTTAAAATTATTTTTTTGACGAAAAAAATAATCCTTAAAATTATTTATTTGACAAAAAAATAATCCTTAAAATTATTTATTTGACGAAAAAATAATCCTTAAAATTATTTATTTGACAAAAAAATAATCCTTAAAATTATTTATTTGACGAAAAAAAAATCCTTAAAATTATTTATTTGACGAAAAAAATAATCCTTAAAATTATTTATTTGACAAAAAAATAATCCTTAAAATTATTTATTTGACAAAAAAAAAATCCTTAAAATTATTTATTTTACGAAAAAAATAATCCTTAAAATTATTTATTTGACAAAAAAAATAATCCTTAAAATTATTTATTTGACGAAAAAAATAATCCTTAAAATTATTAATTTGACAAAAAAATAATCCTTAAAATTATTTATTTGACGAAAAAAAAATCCTTAAAATTATTTATTTGACGAAAAAAATAATCCTTAAAATTATTTATTTGACGAAAAAAATAATCCTTAAAATTATTTATTTGACAAAAAAATAATCCTTAAAATTATTTATTTGACAAAAAAAATAATCCTTAAAATTATTTATTTGACGAAAAAATAATCCTTAAAATTATTTATTTGACAAAAAAATAATCCTTAAAATTATTTATTTGACGAAAAAAAAAATCCTTAAAATTATTTATTTGACGAAAAAAATAATCCTTAAAATTATTTATTTGACAAAAAAATAATCCTTAAAATTATTTATTTGACAAAAAAAAATCCTTAAAATTATTTATTTGACGAAAAAAATAATCCTTAAAATTATTTATTTGACAAAAAAAATAATCCTTAAAATTATTTATTTGACGAAAAAAATAATCCTTAAAATTATTTATTTGACAAAAAAAAATCCTTAAAATTATTTATTTGACGAAAAAAATAATCCTTAAAATTATTTATTTGACAAAAAAAATAATCCTTAAAATTATTTATTTGACGAAAAAAATAATCCTTAAAATTATTTATTTGACAAAAAAATAATCCTTAAAATTATTTATTTGACGAAAAAAAATCCTTAAAATTATTTATTTGACGAAAAAAATAATCCTTAAAATTATTTATTTGACAAAAAAATAATCCTTTAAATTATTTATTTGACAAAAAAAATAATCCTTAAAATTATTTATTTGACAAAAAAAATAATCCTTAAAATTATTTATTTGACGAAAAAAATAATCCTTAAAATTATTTATTTGACAAACAAATAATCCTTAAAATTATTTATTTGACGAAAAAAAATCCTTAAAATTATTTATTTGACGAAAAAAATAATCCTTAAAATTATTTATTTGACAAAAAAATAATCCTTAAAATTATTTATTTGACAAAAAAAATAATCCTTAAAATTATTTATTTGACAAAAAAAATAATCCTTAAAATTATTTATTTGACGAAAAAAATAATCCTTAAAATTATTTATTTGACAAAAAAATAATCCTTAAAATTATTTATTTGACAAAAAAAAAAATCCTTAAAATTATTTTTTTGACGAAAAAAATAATCCTTAAAATTATTTATTTTACAAAAAAATAATCCTTAAAATTATTTATTTGACGAAAAAATAATCCTTAAAATTATTTATTTGACAAAAAAATAATCCTTAAAATTATTTATTTGACGAAAAAAAAATCCTTAAAATTATTTATTTGACGAAAAAAATAATCCTTAAAATTATTTATTTGACAAAAAAATAATCCTTAAAATTATTTATTTGACAAAAAAAAAATCCTTAAAATTATTTATTTTACGAAAAAAATAATCCTTAAAATTATTTATTTGACAAAAAAAATAATCCTTAAAATTATTTATTTGACGAAAAAAATAATCCTTAAAATTATTAATTTGACAAAAAAATAATCCTTAAAATTATTTATTTGACGAAAAAAAAATCCTTAAAATTATTTATTTGACGAAAAAAATAATCCTTAAAATTATTTATTTGACGAAAAAAATAATCCTTAAAATTATTTATTTGACAAAAAAATAATCCTTAAAATTATTTATTTGACAAAAAAAATAATCCTTAAAATTATTTATTTGACGAAAAAAATAATCCTTAAAATTATTTATTTGACAAAAAAATAATCCTTAAAATAATTTATTTGACGAAAAAAAAATCCTTAAAATTATTTATTTGACGAAAAAAATAATCCTTAAATTATTTATTTGACAAAAAAATAATCCTTAAAATTATTTATTTGACGAAAAAATAATCCTTAAAATTATTTATTTGACAAAAAAATAATCCTTAAAATTATTTATTTGACGAAAAAAAAATCCTTAAAATTATTTATTTGACGAAAAAAATAATCCTTAAAATAATGTATTTGACAAAAAAATAATCCTTAAAATTATTTATTTGACAAAAAAAAATTCTTAAAATTATTTATTTGACGAAAAAAATTATCCTTAAAATTATTTATTTGACAAAAAAAATAATCCTTAAAATTATTTATTTGACGAAAAAAATTATCCTTAAAATTATTTATTTGACAAAAAATAATCCTTAAAATTATTTATTTGACGAAAAAAAAAATCCTTAAAATTATTTATTTGACGAAAAAAATAATCCTTAAAATTATTTATTTGACAAAAAAATAATCCTTAAAATTATTTATTTGACAAAAAAAATAATCCTTAAAATTATTTATTTGACAAAAAAAATAATCCTTAAAATTATTTATTTGATGAAAAAAATAATCCTTAAAATTATTTATTTGACAAAAAATAATCCTTAAAATTATTTATTTGATGAAAAAAATAATCCTTAAAATTATTTATTTGACGAAAAAAATAATCCTTAAAATTATTTATTTGACAAAAAAAATAATCCTTAAAATTATTTATTTGACAAAAAAAATAATCCTTAAAATTATTTATTTGATGAAAAAAATAATCCTTAAAATTATTTATTTGACAAAAAATAATCCTTAAAATTATTTATTTGATGAAAAAAATAATCCTTAAAATTATTTATTTGACGAAAAAAATAATCCTTAAAATTATTTATTTGACAAAAAAATCCTTAAAATTATTTATTTGACAAAAAATAATCCTCAAAATTATTTATTTTACAAAAAATAATCCTCAAAATTATTTATTTGACAAAAAATAATCCTTAAAATTATTTATTTGACGAAAAAAATAATCCTTTAAATTATTTATTTGACAAAAAAATAATCCTTAAAATTATTTATTTGACAAATAAAAATCCTTAAAATTATTTATTTGACAAAAAAATAATCCTTAAAATTATTTATTTGACGAAAAAAATAATCCTTAAAATTATTTATTGACAAAAAATTATCCTTAAAATTATTTATTTGACAAAAAATAATCCTTAAAATTATTTATTTGACAAAAAATAATCCTTAAAATTATTTATTTGACGAAAAAAATAATCCTTA
This sequence comes from Euprymna scolopes, assembly GCF_053919585.1. NCBI lineage: Eukaryota > Metazoa > Mollusca > Cephalopoda > Sepiida > Sepiolidae > Euprymna > Euprymna scolopes. The sequence continues at coordinate 107,888,635 of NC_136527.1, read as the reverse complement.
AAATTATTTATTTGACGAAAAAAATAATCCTTAAAATTATTTATTTGACGAAAAAAATAATCCTTAAAATTATTTATTTGACAAAAAAATAATCCGTAAAATTATTTATTTGACGAAAAAAAATCCTTAAAATTATTTATTTGACGAAAAAAATAATCCTTAAAATTATTTATTTGACGAAAAAAATAATCCTTAAAATTATTTATTTGACAAAAAAATAATCCTTAAAATTATTTATTTGACAAAAAATAATCCTCAAAATTATTTATTTGACAAAAAAATAATCCTCAAAATTATTTATTTGACAAAAAAATAATCCTTAAAATTATTTATTTGACAAAAAAATAATCCTTAAAATAATTTATTTGACAAAAAAATAATCCTTAAAATAATTTATTTGACAAAAAAAAAATCCTTAAAATTATTTATTTGATGAAAAAAAAATTACTATTTGCTTTCTCTAGAGTCAATAAAAAAAACTTAATTACGGTAAGTTTTTCTTTTCTTGTTATTTTATTTATTTATTTATTTTTTACATGGGGCTCACCACTTATCAAGGCTCGGAGGCTACTCAGGGATAAGGGTTATTGCGTGTACAGTAATCAATGAGATAGCATTGTAGTAATCATTAGTATTGGAGATTTGATAGAGTGTCTTACTTAAGGGGGCGGTTTGTTAGGAATTTGTTTATGTTGGACTTGAAGACATCCAAGTTGTAGTCAGGCGGAAACAAGCAAACGGAAGAGAGTTCCACAGTCGTGCACTTCTGAGAAAGAAGTTCTGCTTTCATCGGCGCCGCTCGGCTTAATCTGAATGTTCATGTCATGATTCGGGGAAAGCTGAGCGAACGCTGAATTACGTCTGGATCAATATCTACATAAGTACCGTAAACAAAATGGACAGATCGTAAAATTGTAAGTCCATTCAGAAATAATAATAAATGAACAAACTCAGAAGGAAATAGTTTTTCTAGAGTTAACAAACATAGAAAATATTGCAAAGGGAGTATCAGGTACAAAATTAAAGTTAAAAAAAAGGACCTAGATTGTCACACTTTATTCATGGGAAAAATCATGAATCGAAAGTTTCTATACTTCCTCACTCAGAAAATCTGTTTGAATCTATATTGGATTGTACTGTATAACTTATTGAAATTATCGATTAATTCTTTCTGTAACAAAGTACACGTCGTATAGAAAAATAAGTCGAAGAGCACGGAAAATAATGTTAAGTTTTTGAAAAGAAGATTACGTTGCATTATTATGGTCTATGCACAAAAACCAGAAGTTGGTTTCGAATTAAAAGAAAATGTTAAACCGAGTGTTAAATTCGAAAGAAAGCTTCCTTTTTCCGGCACTAGACGCAATAAATGGAGAATTCAAAGGGTTTGAAAAATTGGTATCATTTTAAAAGTCGGATTTGGCGTAGCCAACAGTATATATATATATAAGAAAAAGATGAAAAATGCGCAGATTTTTTTATAAGAGCGAACGATTGTTTGAAAGTACCATGCATATTCCTATACTAGCTCGAGAAAATATATTTACTAAATTAAACGGTGATAGTACTGTTTAACTTATTGAAATTATCGATAAATTCTTTCTGTAACAAAATTAACATCGTATAGAAAAATAAGTTGATGAAAACAGAAAAAAAATGTACGTTTTTGAACAGAAGATTACGTGGTGTTTTTATGGTCTGTACACAAAAACCAGAAGTTGGTTTTGAATTAAAAGAAAATATTAAACCGATTGTTAAATTCAAAAGAAAGCTTCCTATTTCGACACTGGACGCAATAAATTAGGAATTCGAAGGGTTGGAAAAATTGGTGTCATTTCAAAAGTCAGATTCGGAGGTCTTACACTCTTTACTGTGTGAAATTCCATATACAGTAGCCATCTTTCTTTTTGTGCAGCCGCCCACAAATTTGAATGTGCCAGGTGATTTGCTTGGCGCGCTTTTTGTATCATGTTTCCTTTTTCAGTTTACACAGAACTTGGCATGGAGGTAGACTCAAAAACTCAGCAGCTCCCACTTAGGGAGGCAAGACAATTCCTTCATGAAGACCAAACAGTTGGTTAACGAGGGACCACATCTCTACAAGCAGAGAAAAATTATCCTGCTGAATCTATCCAAATTAAGGATGACCTTCAAGAACTGTTCTTCATGTCTATTTTCCAAATATTAGATCTTATCTTTATTCTTCTTGAGTCCTAAGTGACTCATATTATGCCCAAATATAGGCGCCAACATTCCCGCCGAGTTTACCATGAACATCATGAATCCTTTTTGAAGGAACAACGAACTAACATTCCCACAATAGGAATTCATACTAATGGCTCCAGGCATGTGGAGGCAAATCGGGCCACCGTTTTTCAAAAGGACAATACCAAAACCAAAAAACTTTCATTGCTGTTACTTGTGAATAAATTTTGGGTTTGAAAGGTATGGCTTTTGTATTTGTGGATTCTTTTGCGATCCTTGTGTCACATTTCTACGACCCTTGTATCACATTTACGACTATGAGGAAAGACAAATAGGCGCTTATATAGAATTGGGACGAGATTTTCGGAAATCGTAAAACTGAATTTCGCATGAAAACAATGGTATCTACGTATTCCTCGTATTTTTAAGATGATTATATCCAAAAATTACGAAAATCGATAATAAGGTAGAAAATTGTTTATCAAAGAAAATAAAAATAAAATTCGATGAAAATGATCGTAAGACACAGGAGAGTTCAAAAGGGAGGTAATTTTCCGTTTTGATTTAAACAAAATGGCGGCAATTTTTCACCTGCTAACCGCGATTAAAGTTGGATTTTTAAAGAAAATAATTCAGTAATATTCAGGTAATTCCGACTGCATAATTTGGAAGCTACCACTGTAACTTATTAGAATTGACAAAAAAAAAAAGTTGAAACCATTTCTTTTTATCTGAAAACCCCTATTTGCCGACTACAAAATCTCGTCCCAATAATGTACCTATTTACAATGCCTCCCCACGGGACAGAGTTAGACACCAGGGTCGTTTTTCAACGTGGAGAAAAGGTACAAAAATCAAAATTGTCTCAGTCGTGAAGGATTTCTCCTACACTGAAAGAAAACGAGAAATAGAAGTGCCGCATTTGAAGAACAGATACTACACTTTTATATTTATTTGCTTTCCCACTGAGCAAATTAGGCAGGAGGCCGTTTTTAATGTGGAGATAGGGGGAGGGGGAGGGAAATGGGGATCCAGCTCCCGAGAGGAGGGAAGTGGGAGCCGGATTAGAAACTGTTGGTATGAAGGGTTGCCCCTTCAGTGACCAAGGTCAGATATGTGGGGTTACCCCCACATATGGTCTTTGCTAGTCATAGCTTTGCAGCATCTGCTGGAACAGATACTACACTTTGATCTTGGCCAAAAGTCCAAGGTATTTATTTGCTCCCCCACCGAGCAAATTAGGCACAAGGGTGATTTTTAATGTGAGGAGTGAAGGGGAAATGGGGACCAACTCCTCGGGGAGTAGGGGAGCTGGATAGTGACAATTGGTATGAAGGGTCGCCCCTACATTGACCAAGGTCTTATACGTGGGGTTCGTATTTATTTGCTCCCCCACCGAGCAAATTAGGCATAAGGCCGATTTTTAATGTGAGGAGTGAAGGGGAAATGGGAATCAACTCCCTGGGGAGTAGGGGAGCTGGATAGTGACAATTGGCATGAAGGGTTGCCCCTACATTGACCAAAGTCTTATATGTGCGGTTGCCCCCACATATGGTCTTTGCTTGCAGTACGTATTTATTTGCTCCCCCACCGAGCAAATTAGGCACAATGCCGATTTTTGATGTGAGGAGTGAAGGGAGGGGGAAGGGAAAAAGGGGACCAGCTCCCGAGAGGTGGGAAATGGGAGCTGGTTAAAGGTCAGGCATGTGGGGTTGCCCCCACATCTGGTCTTTGCTAGTCATAGCTAGTCATATAGCTTGCAGTATCTGCCGGAACAGATACTACACTTTGAGATATTAAATCTTTTATTCATGTTAAAAAATACAGTCAAAATCAACGATGAACAAAAAAATTTAGGCACATGGCCAACTCAATCTTGGGCAAAAGGCCAAGTAAGCACCGAGAAATAATTACTTTTCTAAAGGCCGATAATAATATGTTGTTTGTCGTATTAATATTAAGACGGGACTGTTGCTACTTTACACCGTTTTCTGTTGAAACTTTCGTTCTCTTTCTTTCTTTTCTTAGTTTTATGTAGAGCAACAGCTGAAGCACTCTTTATTTCTGTGTGGCAGAATCTGCACTTGTTGTCACATTACCGAGACCACTCATCTTAAAAAGATTGGCCATCAAGCCTTGATCTTTAGAAACCATTATAATCATCTTCTGACCACAGTATAGCGACCCTCTTTTGTTTATCGGTATGTTTAAATCGACATCATTAAGGCGAATTCGGCTAAGATGTTACTGTCTTCATTTTGTCTCATATAACTATATCAGGTTAGACAACCCTGCTTTCTAGGTTCCAACTAAATGTGCGTATTGTAACATATAGCGAAATAATACTGTCACGCATGCATCACAATTTCTATATTATGTTTTCTAGTAATTCTAGAGTTTTCTTAAATATCTTTAAGGTGCGATTAATAACCATTCGCCTGAAGAAAAACAGGCAAAAAAAAAGAAAAAGAAAAAGACGAAAAATGTGCAGATTTTTTTATGAGAGTGAATGATTGTTTGAAAGTACCATGCATTTTCCTATACTATCTCGAGAAAATACATTTACTAAATTAAACGGTTATAGAGTTTTGTCAAAGTTGGATTTCTCTGAAGCTTACCTTAAGGTTAAAGCCAGTGATAAATATTCGAATTACCTTACAACAAATAGGCATAAACTTATTATAAAACTAAATCGTTTTCATTTTAGATTAAAGGTCTATTTTTGCAAATATTGGCTGATATGGGATATGCAATCACATATTTAAATTATATTTTGATTAAAATCGAAAATGCTTATATTAAAGAAATATTTAAGAGAATTGAAATATAAGGTCTTGCGAATCTGGCTCTGCTTTATCGTTATTTTCATAGGAAGTGCTCGTCTGAGTTCCAATCTATGCACGCTTTGCTAAACACTCGTCTATCTGAAACCACTATCAATAATTTCCCCTACTTTTATCTGTGCCTAAACCTAAACGTAATTCAACGAACAAAGCTTTTGACTTAGAACTGCACACCTGTAGAACTCTCTTCTGTTTGCCTGCTTTCCAGCTGACTACAATATGATATAAATTAGGAAGCACCACATGAGTATATCCTCTAGTGGCCTCTGGGCTTTGATAAGTAGTAATTCCGATGTAAAAATAAATAAATAAAATACTGGTGTTACGTATATGTCTGCTTGGTGATCGTCTAGCGATTACAATGGACAGTTAATTCAGTTATTAATAAATACGAGGCACTTTTGTTTATAAAAACAGACTTAGTTTATTTTACGAAATATTTGGTATACACTTTTCAGCACAATGACGGCAGTAGTGGCAGGGTTAGTGGCAGGGGTGGTTGCGAAACATGACAATCGTGTATCTTTGCTGTTCGTCTCTCTGACTGTCTCTGCTTTGTTTATCTTTCTCTTTTATTGAAATATTTCGACCTGATAACCCAGTTCATCACCAGTCTGGGGATTCCACTTGCCTGGTCTGACCCATAAACGATTTGACGTCATGGCTTCAGGTCCCAAGGATTCTACTGTTTCATTTTTGCTTGGCTGGTTTGACCCATTACGATTTGACGTCATTGCTTCAGGTCCTGGGATTCCATTGTTTCATTTTCGCTTGCCTGGTTTGATCCATAACGATTTGACGTCATGGCTTAAGGTCATCATCAGCCCGAGGATTTTGCTTGCCTGGTCTGACCCATAAACGATTTAACGTCATGGCTTCAGATCATCACCAGCCCGAGGATTCTGCTTGCCTGGTCTTACCATTAACGATTTGACGTCATGGCTTCAGGTCCCAGGGATTCCATTGTTTCATTTTCGCTTGCCTGGTCTGACCCATAACGATTTGACGTCATGGCTTCAGGTCCTGGGATTCCATTGTTTTATTTTCGTTTGCCTGGTCTGACCCATAACGATTTGACGTCATGGCTTCAGGTCCCAGGGATTCCATTGTTTCATTTTCGCTTGCCTGGTTTGATCCATAAACGATTTGACGTCATGGCTACAGGTCATCACCAGTCCGAGGATTCTGCTTGCCTTGTCTGACCCGTAAATGATTTGACGTCATGGCTTCGGGTCCCAGGGATTCCATTGTTTCATTTTCGCTTGCTTGGATAATAGCTCGCTCGCACCTCTCCATAACACTGGTTCAAGCTGAGTTCTGAAAAATGCAGACGAATGAAGGAAGAAACTGCTATTAGGAATATGCTTGCACCAAAGAACGTTGCAAAACGTCAAGCTTCGCTGTGATTAGTAAGTTACAATAACATGAATATTCGAAGAGTCTATGATGTGAGAGTTCGGTTAAAGCAGAAGATTGTGTTTTGATAAGAATTATTTTATGTCAAAATGGGAATAAACGTTACAAGTCATTAAATACACTTTAAAAAAATTCTTCGTAATTGACTGCTTTTTTTTCTTAAAAAAGCGGTCAATTTTTTTAAACTTTGACCCTTATTATGACCCCTTAACACTTATTGTTTTGGACTTAAATAAGTTATTAAGTTAGATTCATGTCCAAGGGACCTATATCTAAAATTTCAAGTGCTTATACCCAAAATTTATAGAGGAGTTTTCTAGAGTTCTCAAAGGTCAATTCGTTGAACTTTGACCCCCGTAACAGACAAATTTCTGGCCGAAAACTGATTAACAAGATTTTCCCAAATCTCAGTAGCCTGTACATCAAATTTTGAGTCTGTAGACTTACAATTGACAGTTATTACGTAGGGAAATGTACACAGACAGACACACAGACAGACAGACACTTTCACTTATATATATATAGATTGGATCCAATATATAGTAATTATTTAAAGCGTTTAAAAAAATGACTCGTGCACCACCACCGAGAATCGAAACCAAAACGATTTACTTTTTCCTTTGATGTAAATGCCTCAGCTATGAACACATGTTGGCTAAAAATTAAAATATAAACATGTTTTTTATACAGAGGTCATGTGATGAATATGAGTGCATCTGGGTCTTTCCGGCTTGCATGATTGTGATTGGTCAAGCCATAAGTACCGACCGGTGAAGTGGCCGCAGAGTTAAGGTTGTCGAAAGGTACGCAAGCCTCACTCGAGGAACCCCAGCTTCGACTATGATACTCGTGCAACATAACGACTTGAACAGTTGAATCTGCTAGTCAGCAGAGATCAGGAGAGTCAGTCAGTGGCCAGCTGCCCCTTTGGAAGCGAAGGGTAGAAAGATTAAACTATGTAGAACAAATGTGAATTCCTGACGTCATCATCATGGAAAACGTGTGCTTAGCCATGTGAGCTGGTTACGTTTTGGAACCACACTTCTGACGTCATAGCGAAAAGGGGAATCTCAATATAGGAGCTAGAGTTAGTCAGATCAAGGCAGTAGTTGAAGCAGAACAGTTGAGTTCGCTAGACAGTCAGCAGAGTGGTCAGCTGGCCGCTTGGAAGGGTAGAAAGACTAAACTATGTGGAACAAATGTAAATTCCTGACGTCATCAGCATTCGACTGGTCCAATGGAATAAAGAATCACCATCAATATTTTGTAACTGTTTATCATGTGTCGTCATTCCACAAACCTAAAGGTAATGTGCCGAACATCATATTATAAACATTGTATCCCTATCACTCTCCTCCCCCTCATCATCTCTGTCGTTACATGGACTATCGTTATATGTATATCATGACTACAAGAAACCTTCTCTACCACGTTTGCTGCCCAACTCCCCACATAGTACCCCTGTAGCCCCCTACATCAAAGTGGCAATGTGCCTTGTTTGAGGGTGAAAAATTTTTTTTTTAAATATGTATTGGTCCAATATGATCCCCCATCATCCTATGAGATATAACTGTAAGCACGTCTGCTGTAGATCTAGCAGAACGGAAACCATATGTTTTTTTTTTTTACAAAGGCATCACCACTTATCAAGGCCAAGAGGCCACTCGAGGATAAGGGTTAAAGAGTGTACAGTAGAAATTGGACAATCGTTAGTAAATGGAAATTCGGTAAATTTGTTAACTTAAGTGGAACGGCTAATCAAGAACATGTATCCCTATCACCCACCTCATCATCTCTGTCATTACATGGACTATCCTTATATGTATATTAAAAAAAATCCAGGTTGTCCTCGATAGTCGTACATCTAAACAATATGATATAAATGCGGGAGTGCCTCAGGGGTCTATCCTTGGACCTCTATTATTCCTAATATTCATAAATGACCTCCCTGACAAAATTGTCTGAGAGATGGGTATATATGCTGATGACACCACGCTCTATAACAGACACGACAGGAAAACAAATGAACACGTATCTAAAGAAATGGCAGAAACACTAGAGGATTACCTCCAATCTGTAGTGGAATGGGGACAAAAATGGATGGTCACATTCAATGCTGCCAAGACTAAACTTGTTTCTTTCAATAATTACAAGAAACCTTCTCTACCACCAATAGCAATGGCGAAAGACTCTTTATCTAAAAGCACATCTTTTAAACTCCTTGGTCTAACGTTCACAGGAAGCATGAGTTGGAACAATTACATTGATAGCATTGCCAGGACCGCTGTGAAAAAGGTAGGTTCTCTCTAAGGTGCTAGAAAGCTATTAACGCCTGAAAGTATCCTGTACCTCTATGGGGCCACTGGTCGCCCATGTATGGAGTATTATTGTCATATTTGGGCCGGTGCATCTGCTACTAGTCTCTCACTCCTAGACAAGGTTCAAAAGAAAGTCACCAACCTGATAGGTCCTGAACTGTCATCCAAGCTTCAGCCTCTTTCCCATCGACGAAATGTAGCATCCCTCTGCCTGTTCTACAAGTACTTTAACAGTGAATGTTCCGATGAACTGCAAGCACTTATACCCCCTCTACGTAAATACACCCGACAAGCAGCTAAATCCCACCCCTTCACAGTAGAGATCCCTAGGTGTAAGAGAGCCTTCCACTCCAGTAGTTTCTTCCCCAGAATCGCTAGGCTTTGGAATTTCCTTCCGGGTTCCTGCTTCCCCAACTGTACTGACATGCAGGAGTTCAAGTGTAACGTGAACCAACGTTTGCTGCCACACTCCCCACATAGTACCCCTGTAGCTTGTGTCATTGATAGTAGCCCCCTACATCAAAGTGGCAATGTGCCTTGTTTGGGGGTGAAAAAATGTTTTTTTAAATATGTATTGGTCCAATATGATGCCCCATCATGTGTCTTTAATATATACGGCTGTGCAACAATATTCCAATGCGTTCATTGTCAAGCCCGATTAATATATTCACTGCAGATAAAATCCTATCTCTGTATAAGAGTCAGGTATTCCCTAAAATCAAGTGCTGTTGCTACATCTGGGCAGGAACCGCTCAGTGCGCCCTATCCTACCTTAATTCCTTCCCTGCCGCCTGATTCCCTGGATGTACTAATGCTGAACTTAGTCATTTTTTTACTCAAGGGGGACCATGCATGTTTCACTTTCTTTTTTTTTTAACTTTTAAGATGGCGATTCATATACAATAGTCACAATGATTCAAGCAAACTACAACAATTTCTTTTTTAATTATTTTGATGATTCAGACTATTGTTTTAACCTAGGTTTTTATTTTCACAATGTTTCAGCCGATGCCATCTCCCACCTTCTTCAGGTGTATCTTTGTAAACTATGGGAAATAAATGTAGAACTCGAAAATTTGTGTGTGTGTGTGTGTGTGTGTGTGTGAGTTCCTTCCTTATAGGCTCCGAAACAGCTGAGTCTATCTTTTGCAAATTTTATACAAAGTTAATTTATATGTCTGGCAGTGTTCTTAGATATGTTTTATACATAAATTCATCCGATAAGTATCGAAAATCGAAAAAAATCCTATCCTTAAAAAAGTATTCCTTTCTCGTAGATAAATAATATCTTTACAGGGGAATATTTTACGTTACACCGACAAGAGACCTATTAAAATCTCAGCAAACCATTTCTTCTAAAAAACAACAGATTTTTTGTCATCTGGAGATATAGCTCAGTGGTAGAGCATTCGACTACAGAATTTCCTGTTAAAAGCCGGGTGTACTTCACCATTATATTTTTTTTTTCTTATTAATGAGTTTAATTCACGATGAAAAGATTATTTAAAATCGCTGCAAATCACTTCTTCGTTTGCAGATTTAAAAACTAAACATTAATCAGAAGTGACTTTTCCAGGGCATTCATCGTCAAGCCCGAATATCAGCTGACGTGCTATTTTAAACAAACACGGACGGAATTTGATGAACAACATAATCATAATTATCTTTTTTTTATGTAGGCATCACCACTTATCAAGGCCAAGAGGCCACTCGAGGATAAGTATTGAAGAGAGTACAGTAGAAAATAATAGAAACTCAGTAAATTTGTTAGCTTAAGCGGATTAATGATTTAATAATTGAGAAGACATGTCCAGCTATACCGTAGCTGGAGATCTTGTGAAGTAAACCTTTATGCCATACCCTATCAAAGGCCTTTGATATGTCAAGAGCAATTGCCCTAGAAAGGGGTAGCCTCCGTCGAGAGATTCGCTAATCCTATGAGATATAACTGTAAGCACATCTGCTGTAGATCTAGCAGAACGGAAACCATATGTTTTTTTTTTTTTTTTACAAAGGCATCACTACTTATCAAGACCAAGAGGCCACTCGAGGATAAGGGTTAAAGAGTTTACAGTAGAAATTGGACAATCGTTAGTAAATGGAAATTCGGTAAATTTGTTAACTTAAGTGGAACGGCTAATCAAGAACTTGTTTACATTAGACTTGAAGATAACCATATTGTAGTCAGCTGGAAAGCAGGAAAACGGAAGATCATTCCACAGACGTGCAGTTCTAAGAAAGAAGCTTTGTTTATGGAATATTTGGAATCAAGTCTCCCCTTGCTGTTATTTTAGCCTCCTCTCTATCAAGGCCAACGATTTGACCTTTGAGAACTCTACCAAACTCCTCGGACAATTTTGGTTATAGACACTTGAAATTTTAGTTATAGCTTCTTTTGGACATGGACCTAACTTAATAACTTGATTTGAGCCCAAAACAATAAATGCTAAGAGTCCATGAAAGGGGTCATAACTTTTAAAAAAATTGACCTCTGCCAAATTACTAAATACAATTTCTGGTCTAAACATTTGAAATTTGACATAAAGGGTATTCAGAGATAGGGCAAGCTTTTTAATCAATTCGAGGCGGAAATTTGTGCTACCAATATATACATTAATGTATGTATGTCTGTTTGCATGTCTGCCTAAAACTTTCGACAGATGAGACAGATTTTCACAAGATCAGTGCTGTTTTGAAGCGCGGCCCTTCAGACGACAAATATCGAAAAAATTGGCTAAAAAAATTAATTTCTTCATCCCTCAACTGGGCACTTTTTCAACAGGGCGGGGTCTTTTTTTTTTTACACAGGCATCACCACATTATCAAGGCCAAGAGGCTACTCAAGGATAAGGGTTAAAGAGTGTACAGTAGAAATTGGAAAATATAGTAATCATTAGTAATGAAAATTCGGTAAATTTGTTAACTTAAGTGGAACGGCTAATCAAGAACTTGTTTACGTTAGACTTGAAGACAACCATATTGTAGTCAGCCGGAAAGCAGGGAAACAGAAGACAATTCCAGAGGCGTGCAGTTCCAAGAAAGAAACTTTGTTCATGGAATCTACGTTTAGGTTTAGGTACAGATAAAGAGTGGGGGGAAATTATTGATAGTGTTTTCAGCTAGACGAGTGTTTCTTGTGAAAGTTTGGCGAGGGGGGACTATAGATTGAAGCTCAGTCGAACACTTGCCATGAAAATAACGATACAGTAGAGACAAACTCACACATGTGGAAACAATACTTCATCCTTGGACTTACCTGGCGCTTATATAGATAGAGAATTGCATCAGCAGTGAGATATCTATTGGGACGATAGAAGGATCCCGCCATTTTTCCAGCGTCTTGGCAACATATCTTCTGTGAGATAGAGGTTGCAGGGAAGAGAAAAGGACATCTCCTACGAGGCTACAAAGTCTATTTTGAACTCTATCAAGGAAATATGGGATATAAATTGCAGGGATACTATGTTGGGAGTTGAGCAGCAATATATCTGTTTACATTACACTTGAACTTCTGCATGTCAGTACAGGTGGAGAAGCAGTTCTAGAGAAGAAACTAATAGAGTAGAAGGCTTTCTGGCATTTGGGGGAATCCCGTTATTTATTTTATGCTTCGAGTTCTTTATATCTTGAAATATTTATTATTAGAGTTTGGTTTGGTTGTTTTGTTTAATGGCATATCAACCCTTTTCGGGTTATTTAATGCCGAATCCAGTTGTTTTGGAAATAGAATTCATGTTGCATCCAGTTATTTTGTAGAAGGTTCAATCTTCACTATAGGCCATAATAACTAAGAATGACATAAAATTAACATTTTTGTCGGATCATGGCTGACGGAATGAGAATAATCTGCCTGTATGCTAAAATAAATCATTCAGAAATTTCGTATGGATTTCAGAGTTCGATTATTAGGTTCTAAGTTCTAGGGAAAAAAAATGTACCCGAGGAAGGTTGGAGACGTTTTGGATCCCTTTTCAAATATAGAACTATAGTTATTACTTTGAAAATGGATGACGTCATAAAGGATGAATGCTAACTGTTGGCAGCTTTTGAAAAAAGTAAAAGTGCCGAGATTTATTGTGACATAACATTCATTGCCAAGTAAATATTTTCTCGCATAAAGCCTGATTGTGAGGCAGAATGATTTTCCTGGCGATCCTGGCAGTAGCGCGAATGGTGATCTGGATCACGTGCCTCAAGTTGGTCCGCGAAGGGGCATCTGTTCCAGATTGGGATCTGATCGTTTACTTTAAACATCTACTTAAAGTAAAGATCAGATGCGATCGGAGGTGGTTGCCTAGAGCGGAGTCTAACAAGAGGTGGGTGCACAACACTAGTTTGTGCATCCGACGAGGAGCCTAGTTCGATTACGTGTTTCCTCCATAAGACATGCCACGGACGGTACCCATCCCGCTAGGCTAACTTAGGACATTAAAAAGACTCTTGACTGGTGGTAAAAATGAGATCCGACCCTATTTCATTTTGCTGGTACTAGAGTACCTCCGAGTCTGCACATCCCGTATACCACTTTGTTTTTGATCCCTTTTTATAACCCCCCACCCCCGTGACTTGGAGGTCACCTCCCCCCCCATCCCGGTGCTCATTATTTTCTCCCTGATTCCTGTAAGCATCTCCCCAATCCCATTTAGCGATCGTCTGCTTGTTTTCGGTTCCCCGGAAAATAGTGGGGGATCTATCATTTAGATGGGAACAGGGCGGGTGAACTTACTGACACACCCCAGTAGGCATTATATATTTTGTTGAAACTCCTACCTTCACGGACACTTGCACATTTTTTAGCTTTTCCCATCCCACCATGAACTCTATTTTTGCACATATATTTTTCAAGATCGGAACTTTTGAACTTTTTCTTACACATAAGCACACACACACACACACACACACATTTAATACAAAAAAAAAATGCGGGTTTGTATTACTATACACATAGATTCGAAAAAGTTGTCAAAAAACAAATATATAACAAATAAATATTATCAAAGGCAAGATAAGTTACTTTTCTACCAAACTGGATATATTTTTCGTGTTTTTATTCAATGTAACATGTTTATTCAGCTCGAAAGCCATACAGTGTTTACCGATGTATTGGAACATTCAAGATGGCGTCTGATTCTCTCTTTAACACGGTAAGTGTGGGAAAAGATGTTATAAATAAAAAACCGGATAAAATACGGTTAAAAACTCGCTCAATATATGCTACCGTGACATAGGTTGACATATATTCGGCGGGTTTTTAATAGTATTTTGTATAGTTTTTTATTTATAACACCTTTTTCCAAACTTACGGTGTTAAAGAGGACGTGAGGAGACGCCATCTTGAATTTTCGAATACATCGGTAAACACTGTTTTTCGAGCTGAATAAATATGTTACATTGAATAAAAACACAAAAAATATATCCAGTTTGGTAGAAAAGTAACTTATCTTGCCTTTGATAACATTTATTTGTTATATATTTGTTTTTTGACAACTTTTTCGAATCTATGTGTACAGTAATACAAACCCAAAAATGCATACACAAACATGAAAATATCTTTACAACGATCTTCTTTTTATAAATTACTAGCGAGGGGTACCCGGCGTTGCCCGGGTGTTTGTAGGTGTGTGTGGTGTTAAATAAAAAAGAAACCGGGGGGGGGGGTAGGATCGAAACCGAAGCCCTGAGGCGAAGTTTGAAAATAAAATCAGCCAGCCAGAATGAAGCATTGTTATAAGTGAATAAGTGAAAGATGTTTGAAAGTCGTTGAGTGTTATGACGACGACGATGACGATGTAAGCATTGTTATAAGCGAAGTAAGAAAAGAAAACAACGTTTTAATTAAGCGGGGGAGGGTAATCAAAACATCGAAAAAAAAAACACAAAAAAAAACTAACGTAAGGCAAACGAACGATGAAAACAGAAAAACGAACACATGAAAAATGGCTTAAATAAGCCTGTTTCGATATTAAAATTTAAAAAATCGGTGGGTACTCGGGTGTTTTTGGGTGTCGCTAAGAATAAGCGAAGTAAAAAAAAACAGGAGGTTTCAATATTTAAATTTAAAAAATCGAAGAAAAAAAACATCTCATACCACGATTCGAACACAAAACGTTTAGATAATGAACCCAGGCCTTAACTACCTGAGCTAAAGCGATGTATATGTTCGGTTTTTCAACTATTTAAAGTAAATCAGGTCACGACGTCATGACGTCATCTGACGCATGCGTTGTTGACCCCCCCCCGCTGTCGCAAATTGTCGATTTCGGGGTGAAAAAGTTAACGTCTCTCTCTCTTTCTCTCTCTCTCTCTCTCTCTCTCACTTCGTCTTCCTTACTCTAAAGAGTGTTACTAAAAAAGAAAATGGCGTCTGGCTGGTTTTTTTTGTAAAAACTTCGATTGTTAATATTTTTTGTAACCATATTTTTTTTTTACTTCACATTTTTGGCTTGTTATTTTTCGTTTAACTATCGTATCTAACTATTTTTAACGTGCTAATAACTTTGGTAACGTTGTCATAGCGTAGAAGTTCATAGTTTAGCTTGTGTGAGGGTTAAATAATTTTTTACCGATAACAACAATGTTTTTAAATTCAGACTGCCATTACAGCTTGCTGACGTCAAGATCACGTGACATGACTCAACGGGTTTTAAATACAAGTTGACCCAAAATAAACGGCCCCGTGAACACTTTATGTAGAAGAGTTGACGCCCGTATTTTTTTGGGGCAGTTATAAATCGATTTAAAAATATGTAATGTTTAACATTAAAATGTCACTTTTTTGGCCCCCCCCCTGCAGAAAATCGATCAGTTGACGCACTTCTGATGGTTCTTTTGGGCCTTTTTTTTTTCGATATTTGTCGTCCGGAGGGTGGGGCTTTTATATGATACCAAGTTTGTGAATTTTTGTTCCGTCGATCAAAAGAGTTTTAGCAGACACACAAACATACATACATACATACATTTTCGCTTTTGTATATATAGATTATCTTGTTGAAAAACTCTTTATCTTTGCCTAAACCTAAACGTAGATTCCATAAACCAAGTTTCTTTCTTAGAACTGCACGCCTGTGGAACTCTCTTCCGTTTACCTGCTTTCCAGCTGACTACAATATGGTTGTCTTCAAGTTCAATGTAAACAAGTTCTTGATTAGCCGTTCCACTTTAATAAAATTTACCTTATTTCCATTGCTAACAATTACTATATTGTCCAAGTAACCTTTATCTTCGAGTGACTTCTGGGCCTTGATAAGTCGTAATGCCTATGTAAAAAAAAATACAGAATATTCCCAAAATATTTTTAAGTTGACTATTACATTAAAATACAATTTGCTCTTTAGACTATTGTTCTAATCTCCTTTAAATTATTAGCTCCCTATAACAGGTCGAGTTTATATACGTAATTATAGATATGTTTCATTAGAAGGACTTGCACTTATCAACCAAATGTAATTGATTTTGTTGTTGTTCCTTCTTATGAAACGGATTTTTAATTTAATTATAATTTGATTTTTAAATTATCAATCACATTACTAAATATTAAATTAGCTCTAGGATATTTACCCATTGAGCTTATTATATATCTAAATTACAACGAGCACTTTTTCTTTCCTGTATTTTAATTAAACTAGTAATTTTACTATTACATTAAAATACACTTTGCTCTTTAGACTATTGTTCTAATCTCCTTTAAATATATATATATATATATATATATATATATATATATATATATATATGATTGTTGAGCTGGATTAAATCCGACGATATGAAATAAAATGGAGGTGGAAGGACCTGGATACTCAACGTTTCGCCCGATTTATGCGGGCTTCTTCAAGAGGGATGGTCATTGACGAGAGAGTCGGAGGATTGGGGCTATATATAATGATGGGGGAGAGCAGCGTGTTTTCCTTATGTAAATTAGATGTCATATATACATGTATATACATTTTATGAGAGAAGAACTAATTAGAGTAAACTAGTGTAGTGGATTACGTCTAAAAGATAAAATATCGTAGAGATTAAAAATTGTGTTTGGAAATATAGCGGTGATAGATTAAATAAATAAAATGACACGAGATTACGAAAGAATCTTTTTTTTTTTTTTAATTAGAAATAATTGAATTGGGATAAAATAGCGCAGTAACTTAAAAGATGGTATATAAAAATAAGAATAGGAGGTGATAAAATGGAGTCTAAAAATAGATAATGATAAAATACAGTTCTTCTCTCATAAAATGTATATACATGTATATATGACATCTAATTCACATAAGGAAAACACGCTGCTCTCCCCCATCATTATATATAGCCCCAATCCTCCGACTCTCTCGTCAATGACCATCCCTCTTGAAGAAGTCCGCATAAATCGGGCGAAACGTTGAGTATCCAGGTCCTTCAATCTCCATTTTATTTCATATATATATATATAGTACATAGGCATCGCCACTTATCAAGGCCTGCAGGCCACTCGAGTATAAGGGTTAAAGTGTTTACAGTAGTCAATTGGATAATATAGTAATTGTCAGTAATGGAAATTCAGTAAATTTGTTAACTTAAGGGGAACAGCTTACCAAGAATTTGTTTACGTTGGACTTGAAGACGACCATATTGTAGTCAGCTGGGAAGCAAGCAAACGGAAGACCGTTCCACAGGCGTGCAGTTCTAAGAAAGAAACTTTGTTCATGGAATCTACGTTTAGGTTTAAGTACAGTTAAAGAGTGGGGGGAATTATTGATAGTGTTTTCAGTTAGACGAGCGTTTCTTGTGAAAGTTTGGAGAGGAGGGGGCATAGATTGGAGCTCAGCCGAGCTTTTTTTCTAAACAATTCACTTCTTGTAAGTAAAAGAAAACACTCGAGCTGTGATCGAAAGCAAACCCTTAAGACAATGAGTTAAGTACGATAACCATTAGGCTAGCTTGACACTGTCTTTATAAAAAGTCTTTGCACACCTGCTTATTCTTAACACAAAGAATCTGTCATCTGAACGATTCACGCATGCGCAGTCATGAAACAGCTGACAAACAGATAAACATCTAATGACCCCCCCACACCTTCCCGACGTACCAATTTTTCGATTTTTACCCTTTAGCAGGACTTTTTCCGGATAATAACCGATTAAAAAGTTTTGGAAGACCAGATAAGAACGAAATAACTTGGATATATAAGACCAAATCCAACCTTGATTGGGGTCCGTGGCGCCGTGGATATAGGCGTTGAATCTCTACAGTTCCAGGTGAGAACTGTCTGAAGATAGCGGTTTCAGTCTTACCTGAAGCCGGTCAGAGGTTTAGTTGGCCCAAAACAAGGTCAGGACGACAACTATGGAAGGCAGTAATTACTGAAGATACAGTTATGAGACTCAGCATTCCTATCCTGTTGCAGTTAACCACCTGAAGAAGGCCAGAGGATAAGTTGGCGGAAACGTCGTAAAACAACAACTATAAAGATGAGGATAACAGTCTGTAGACTGTTATCCTCATCTTTATAATTGTTTAATTAATTAAATAAATATCTTTATAATAATTTTAATTAATTAAATAAATATCTTTATAATTGTTTTAATTAATAAAATAAATATCTTTATAATTGTTTTACTTTATTAAATAAACATCTTTATAATTGTTTTAATTAATTAGATAAACATCTTTATAATTGTTTTAATTAATTAAATAAACATCTTTATAATAGTTTTAATTAATGAAATAAATATCTTTATAATTTTTTTAATGAATTAAATAAACATCTTTATAATTGTTTTACTTAATTAAATAAACATCTTTATAATTGTTTTCATTAATTAAATAAATATCTTTATACTTGTTTTAATTAATTAAATAAATATCTTTATAATTGTTTTACTTAATTAAATAAATATCTTTATAATTGTTTAAATTAATTAAATAAACATCTTTATAATTGTTTTACTTAATTAAATAAACATCTTTATAATTGTTTTAATTAATTAAATAAATATCTTTATAATTGTTTTAATTAATGAAATAAATATCTTTATAATTGTTTTAATTAATTAAATAAATATCTTTATAATTGTTTTCATTAATTAAATAAATATCTTTATAATTGTTTTAATCAATTAAATAAATATCTTTATAATTGTTTTCATTAATTAAATAAATATCTTTATAATTGTTTTAATTAATTAAATAAATATCTTTATAATTGTTTTCATTAATTAAATAAATATCTTTATAATTGTTTTAATCAATTAAAAAATATCTTTATAATTGTTTAATTAATTATATAAATATCTTTATAATAATTTTAATTAATTAAATAAATATCTTTATAATTGTTTTAAATTAATAAAATAAATATCTTTATAATTGTTTTACTTAATTAAATAAACATCTTTATAATTGTTTTAATTAATTAGATAAATATCTTTATAATTGTTTTAATTAATTAAATAAACATCTTTATAATAGTTTTAATTAATGAAATAAATATCTTTATAATTGTTTTAATTAATTAAATAAACATCTTTATAATTGTTTTACTTAATTAAATAAACATCTTTATAATTGTTTTCATTAATTAAATAAATATCTTTATACTTGTTTTAATTAATTAAATAAATATCTTTATAACTGTTTTAATTAATTAAATAAATATCTTTATAATTGTTTTAATTAATTAAATAAACATCTTTATAATTATTTTACTTAATTAAATAAACATATTTATAATTGTTTTAATTAATTAAATAAATATCTTTATAATTGTTTTAATTAAATAAATAAATATCTTTACAATTGTTTTAATCAATTAAATAAATATCTTTATAATTGTTTTAATTAATTAAATAAATATCTTTATAATTGTTTTAATCAATTAAATAAATATCTTTATAATTGTTTTAATTAATTAAATAAATATCTTTATAATTGTTTTAATTAATTAAATAAATATCTTTATAATTGTTTTAATTAATTAAATAAATATCTTTATAATTGTTTTAATTAATTAAATAAATATCTTTATAATTGTTTTAATTAATGTAATAAATATCTTTATAATTGTTTTCATTAATTACATAAATATCTTTATAATTGTTTTAATCAATTAAATAAATATCTTTATAATTGTTTTACTTAATTAAATAAATATCTTTATAATTGTTTTAATTAATTAAATAAATATCTTTATACTTGTTTTAATTAATTAAATAAATATCTTTATAATTTTTTTAATTAATTAAATAAATATCTTTATAATTGTTTTACTTTATTAAATAAATATCTTTATAATTGTTTTCATTAATTACATAAATATCTTTATAATTGTTTTAATTAATTAAATAAATATCTTTATAATTGTTTTAATTAATTAAATAAATATCTTTATAACTGTTTTAATTAATTAAATAAATATCTTTATAATTGTTTAATTAATTAAATAAATATCTTTATAATTGTTTTTATTAATTAAATAAATATCTTTATAATTGTTTTAATTAATTAAATAAATATCTTTATAATTGTTTTAATTAATTAAATAAATATCTTTACAATTGTTTTAATCAATTAAATAAATATCTTTATAATTGTTTTAATTAATTAAATAAATATCTTTATAATTGTTTTAATCAATTAAATAAATATCTTTATAATTGTTTTAATTAATTAAATAAATATCTTTATAATTGTTTTAATTAATTAAATAAATATCTTTATAATTGTTTTAATTAATTAAATAAATATCTTTATAATTGTTTTAATTAATTAAATAAACATCTTTATAATTGTTTTAACAATTAAATAAATATCTTTATAATTGTTTTAATTAATTAAATAAATATCTTTATAATTGTTTTAATCAATTAAATAAATATCTTTATAATTGTTTTAATCAATTAAATAAATATCTTTATAATTGTTTTAATTAATTAAATAAATATCTTTATAATTGTTTTAATTAATTAAATAAATATCTTTATAATTGTTTTCATTAATTAAATAAATATCTTTATAATTGTTTTAATCAATTAAATAAATATCTTTATAATTGTTTTAATTAATTTAATA
>NC_136527.1:107807811-107862811 GCF_053919585.1 Euprymna scolopes | reverse complement strand
TCATCCATTCGGCTACCGTTAACCGCGAGAAATACTGTAGAAATTTAAACATTTATTTGTAAAATGCTTTTTAACGTCTGTCAGAGTGATCTAATCATTATATGATGATTTGCGCATGCAGGCTAAATTATTTCAACAGTAAAGTGTTCAACGATAAAAAAAGAGTTTCTTAAAAGGGGCTGACATAATTATTACTATAATAATTATCAAATACCTACAGACACTAGTGTTTCATCCTTTCGGGAATCATCAGTGCACAGGGTCACGATTAACGTCAGTCGATAGATTCGAACCTAGCGACAGAAGCCATCCATTCGGATACCGTTCATAGCAATTTCTATTCAGGTTGGATAGTACTTGTAGAATATTACTGCTAATAATATTTTGTAAAACTTATAATCACAGGTTTCTACACCAGTTGATTGCGAGATAATTTTATTCTGAAGAAAATATATATATATATATATATATATATATATATATATATATATATATATATATATATATATATATTGACTTAAGGATTAGGCTACAAAATTATCACATTTCATAATTGAGCATTAATATACTGTTTGTGCAAAATCAAGACTTCAAGACAAGGTGTTGATGGCAACAAAATGTGTATTTCATTTTATGTTACAATTGTTTCAATGTCCAGTTCGACAATTTCAAGCATTATATCGTTTGAAAATTTTCAAAAACCAGCATTTCTTCAGACTTTATGAATAGTAATAAATGGACTTTTCCGTAACCACAACTAAGGTAAATGTTTCTCGCATGCTTTTTCCGTTAGGGATTCCTCACCCACATGTTTCTTTCTATTCAAAAAATGTGCTTTCCAGTTATATATATATATATATATATATATATATATATATATATATATATATATATATATATAATCAATGGATTAATCAATAATCATTTATTGGTGAATATCGAGTTTGCATTATCTTCCGATAATCAATCGAGAACAATCTGTGCTGTTTTTCTGGCGCCAAATGTACAAAGCGACATCCGCCATTGTTTATTGAAGCAACACTTATCGATGGCCACTTCACCAAGCTCAATTTCTATATTTCCATTTATTTTATTTTCTTTAACTCACAATTTGTTTCTCCTTCTGACTTTCTTTTTTTTCACCATATTCATCATCAGAGGTCAGAATATAAAAATATTATCACTTTCTCCGTCTCTTGCCCCCCTCTCTCTCTCTCTCTCTCTCTCTATCTATCTCTCTCTCTCTCTCTCTCTCTCTCTCTATATATATATATATATATATATATATATATATATATATATATACCTAACCCTAACACTCTCTCTCTTTCTCTCTCTTTCTGTATATATATACATTTTTATATATATTCACCATATATATATATATATATATATATATATTTCACCATATTCATCATCAGAGGTTAGAATATAAAAATATTATCACTTTCTCCGTCTCTTGCCCCCTATCTCTCTTTCTCTCTCTATCTTTCTCTCTCTCTCTCTCTCTCTCTATATATATATATATATATATATATATATATATAATTTAAAGGAGATTAGAATAATAGTCTAAAGAGCTAAGTGTATTTTAATGTAATAGTGAAATTACTAGTTTAATTAAAATACAGGAAATGCTCGTTGTAATTTAGATATATAATAAGCTCGATAGTTAAATGTCCTAGAGCTAATTCAATATTAAGTAATGTGATTTATAATTTAAAAGTTTTAAAATTTTTTAAATTTAACAATCAAAATTTAATTAAATTAAAAATCAGTTTCATAAGAAGGAACAACAACAAAGTCAATTATCTGTACGATCGTTTCGGAAATCCGTGCTTTTTATTTGTGGTATACATGAAGTCACGTAGAATAATTATACATAGTTTTTTTGGTAAGCACGGTCTCCTCATCAGCAAATTTAGGAGGATTTCTATTGAATTGAAAAGACACCAAAAATAAACCTAGCATTAAAAGTAAGGCAGATGAATCTGAAAAATTGAAGTAAAAGGTTTGGATATAAAATTTATAAGAAAATTAATAAGAAAATTTGTATAGGTTAGAGATAGAAATGAGTAGAAAAAATATATATATTTTTGAATTAACATAATAAATTTGATTTAAAAATATATAGATATATAATTACCTTTTGGTTTTTCTTTTTTTGAAATCAGGAACTGTATTTAAAGTAGTCATTTAGATGTTTGCTATAGCTTTTTATTTTATTGAATGATGAATTTTAAAAGGGCGACGCTCGTGCAGTAAATTGTTTCCGTTAGCGTATTTTGATTTAGAGACGCTACAGTTAATATCTATAGAGAGAGAGTTTTTTTTTTTTTTTTTTTTTTTTTTTGCAAGTTTTTAAGGGGAGATAATTGTCATGGCTTTATTTATTATTTGATTTACGAGTCTAAGGGCGGTAATTGGTTTAACTTAATTTATTAAAAAAAAAAAAAAAAAAAAAAAATCTATTTTTACTAATGAGTAATTTTTAATAATTTAAGGTGGTTTATATTTATTAAATTCATAAATAGATTCATCTGCCTTACTTTTAATGCTAGGTTTATTTATGGTGTCTTTTAAATTCAATAAAAATCCTCCTAAATTTGCTGATGAAGAGACCGTGCTTACCAAAAAAAACTATATATAATTGTTCTACATAACTTCATGTATACCACAAATAAAAAGCACGGATTTCCGAAACGATCGTACAGATAATTGACTTTGTTGTTGTTCCTTCTTATGAAACTGATTTTTAATTTAATTAAATTTTGATTGTTAAATTTAAAAATTTTTAAAACTTTTAAATTATAAATCACATTACTTAATATATATATATATATATATATATATATATATATATATATATATATATACCTAACCCTAACCTTCTCTCTCTTTCTCTCTCTCTCTCTATATATACATTTTTATATATATATATATATATATATATATATATATATATATATATATATATATATATATATCTATAATATAATTGTATGTCAGGTTATGTCATATGCTACTGGTACCATGTAACCCAGTACTACTTTCCTTATCGTCGGGTCACCGGCGATTAAACTGGTACCCCCACCAGACTTGTTTTGTGAGGAGGGTGGCTAGTCTCACGGAAGGATTAAAACAAGACCTTCCGAAGGGCGAATGAACCCTTTTTCGGGGTCAACGGCCAACTAGCACCGTGTGACATCCAAACACCCAGGCAACGCCAGGCTGAAATGCTAGTATCCTAAAAATTTCACTTGACAAAATTCGAATTTAGATTCTGATCGATCAAAGTAAAGTTTTCCGCCGGGTCCATAACCATAACAAATTGTAAGCCATGTTTAATTTCAGAAAGGTTTCCAATGGGTAGTTAGTTCTTCCATACAACTCCTGGAGATGAAGAATTTTCTGTACAAGTCCTAGACTTCATAATTTTGCATCCAAAGAGCAAAAAGTTCCTTCTCGTGTTGACAATGGTAAAATGATTCACTTTTTATGGGGCAATTCTGTTTTTTGATTGATTTTTTAAAATTCAGTTTTCACCCCAAACAAGGCACAGTGCCACTTTGAAGTAGGGGGATACTATCGGGGACATAATTAGCGGGGTGATTATGAAGGGAGATGAGTAGAAAGCGGTTTGTTTATATTACACTTGAACTTCTGCATATCAGTACAGTTGGGAAAGCAGAATCCCGGAAGAGAGTTCCAAAGACTTGCTGTTCTGGGGGAATAAACTATTGGAGTAAAATGCTTTCTTACACCTGGGGATCTCTACTGTAAACGGGTGGGACTTAGGTGCTTGTCGGGTTTGTCGGGGGTAGTCACGTCGAGGAGGTACAAGTGCTTGGAGTGTGTCAGAGTATTCATCATTAAAGTATTTGTAGAACAGGCAGAGGGATGCAACGTTTCGTCGATAGGACAGAGGCTGAAGCTTAGATGACAGTTCAGGACCTACCAGGTTGGCGACTCTCTTATGAACTCTGTCCAGGAGTGAGAGACAAGGAGCAGATGCACCAGCCCAAATATGACAGCAATACTCCATACATGGGCGAATGGTGGCCTTATAGATCACATCGATTTTCCCAAATCTCAGTACCCTGTATATCAAATTTCGAGTCTGTAGAATTAAAATTGACAGAGTTATTGCGTAGGGAAATGTACACAGACAGACACACACACACACACATTCACTTTTATAGATATACTAGCCTTTCAGCCCGGCGTTGCTCCGGGTGTTTGAATGTGTATGTTGAGCAACAAAAAAAAGTTGTAGTAGGAAGGCAGGCTCGAACCCGTACCGCAAAGGAGGAAAAGAAGGGGGTATAACCTAACGTTTATGCTGTTACGACCACCGCCAAACAGGAAGCGACATTTTTTTAAAATTAAGCCTAGACAATCTAAAGGAGTGGATAACTTTAAAAAATATCGGCGAAAAAAGTGACCTCCCCCCAGTAGAAAAGTGCCTAGTTGAAGGGAATATATTAATTATTTTAGCCAATTTTTCGATATTTGTCGTATGAAAGGTCAAACTTTAAAACGATACTGATCTTGGTAAAATCCGTCGCCTCTATTGAAAGTTTAAGGCAGACATGCAAACAGACATACATACATACATTTATATATTGGTAACTAAAAATTTTCGATCCAAACTGATGAAAAAGCTTGCCCTATCTCTGAATACCGTTTATGTAAAATTTCAAATATTTAGACCAGAAATTGTCTGAGTAATTTGGAAGAGACCACAGAGGTCAATTTTTTTTAACTTTGACCCCTATTATGACCCCTTAAAATCTATTGTTTTGGGCTCAAGTCAAGTTATTAAGTTAGATCCATGTTCAAGGAGCCTATATCTAAAATTTCAAGTGCATAGACCCAAAATTGTCGGAGGAGTTAGGTAGAGTTCTCAAAGGTCAAATCGTTGAACTTTGACCCCTTAATCGCCAAATTTCTGGCCGGAAACCAATCACATCGATTTTCCCAAATCTCAGTAACCTGTATATCAAATTTCGAGTCTGTAGACTAAAATTTGACAGAGTTATTGCATAGGGAAATGTACACAGACACACACAGACACACACACAGATACACAGACACACACAGAGACACTTTCACTTATATATATATATATATATATATATATATATATATATATATATATATAGATAGATAGATAGGTAACATTTCAACCCGGCGGTGCCCGGGTGTGTGGATGTGTCTGTTGATCAAAACGAAAAAAAAGTGGTAGTAGGAAGGCAGGCCCGAAACCATATCGCGAAGGAGGAAAAGAACGGGGGAAAAAGTGACGTCTATGCTGTTACGACCACAGCCAAACCGGAAGTGAATTTTTTAAAATTAAGGCTAGACAATCAAAAATATCGGTTAAAAAAGAAAAAGGTGAATATGTTAATGCTTTTAGCCAATTTTCTGATATTTGTTATCTTAAAGGTCGGACGTTTAAAGGATACTGATCTTGATAAAATCCGTCACCTGTGTCAAAAGTTTTAGGCAGACATGCAAACATACATACATGCATACATACATACATTTATGTATCGCTAACAAAAAAATTTCGACTCAAACCGATTAAACAACTTGCCCTATCTCTGAATACCCTTTACGTAAAATTTCAAATGTTTAGACCAGAAATTGTCTGACTAATGTGGTAGAGACCGCTGAGGTCAATTTTTTTTTTTAACTTTGACCCCTATTATGACCGCTTAACATTTTGGACTCAAATCAAGTTATTAAGTTAGATCCATGTTCAAGGAACCTATATCTAAAATTTCAAGTGTTTAGATCAAAAATTTTGGGAGGAGTTAGGTAGAGTTCTTAAAGGTCAAATCGTAGAAGTTTGACCCCTTAACAGCGAAATATGTGGCCGAAAACCGATCACAAAGATTTTCCCAAATCACAGTACCCTGTATATGAAATTTCGAGTCTGTAGACTTAAAATTGGCAGAGTTATTGCGTAGGGAAATGTACACACACACAGACAGACACACACACAAACACGGCCATATAAAGATATGCATATATATATATATATATATTATGTATATATATGTATGTATATATATATATACGAGTAGAAGTACCCGTCGTTGACTGGGTTCAAAAACAGCCTACAGAAAATGGACTGTGATTGATGAAAGTATGATAGGTTATGAAAAGGAGGGGGTTGTAAAGAGATAGGTTTTGATACTCAAAAATTTTACCCTAAGCAAAATATGATGAAAGTAAAGATAATTTTCGCGAAAATATATTTTTTTATATCAATTTTGTTTCCATTCGTAGCCAAAAGTGACCAACAAAATGATGTTTCCTTACAAAGAGAAAATGTTATATATATATATATATATATATATATATATATATATATATATATATATATATATATATATATATACAAGAAATAAATGTTACCATAGTCAATAAAAGTTACTTTTATGGTAGAAAAGTTCAATGGTTTGTATTTTTAAGTAGTTTGTAAAAAAAAAATTTTTAATTTTTAATTCACGAACCAGTTTTAAAACATTCAAAATGGCAGCAACTTTTAAATGGGGCACCTGAGCATTCTGTGTTAACAATTTAAGAGAGTTCCGTAAACGTAAAAAAATATTTATAAACATATTTTAATGTTTTCCGTTATTTTGTGCTTGAGGATTATTCGATTATGGCATGATTAGTTTATATAAAAATTCATTTAAGTAGTTATTGCCTCAAATTTCGTTTTAATTTCGGTTCGCTGAAATTATTTCAAGCAAAGAGCATTAAAAACTATTTCAAAACAAAAATAAACATGAACTGAACTTTTATTGACTATGATAACATTTATTTCTTGTATATTTATTTTTTCGGGTAGTCGTTAGTTGGCTTTTCTGCTAAACACTCTGACTAAATAATATCGGCGAAGTATCGAAAAACAAAGAAACAAAAACAGTTTTGAAAAATAATGAAGCTTTACTTACTTTAGTAAAATAATCCGAAACAGCAAAATGGGATATTAAATAAGTAAACACGTAATTACTTTAGTTTTTTAAAGCAAAGAATCGATATGAATATGAATAAGAAGAAAATGGCGCCCTTTTCAAGCAGAACAGCTTCGTTTCAGTTTTACAGTATTGAACGGTGTAGTATTGCGCCGTCGAATTCAGGGTTGCACTATTCTAATATAAAGAACAAGCAGAAAGGGTTGTAATCAACTGAATGCCTGACAAAAAGAGCTTAAACAGATATAAAAATAAATATGAAAAGGTTATGCAAATGTTTTTAAAAAGACACGTAATCACGTGAGCAGGATTTTTTCCTTCTTTGACACGATAACAAGTAACGTTCTTATTTTTTATTATTTATCTATTTATCTATTTTTGAAAGAGTGCCACGTGCAAGTGGAGAAGGAAAAAAATAGAGTTATGCAAAATTTTGTGTCGAGCATTGTCTAAACTTCTGACTTTTTTGGGGCTTTTACTTTAATAAGAACGTGATTTATGAGGTGAATTTATTCGACAC
Organism: Euprymna scolopes; assembly: GCF_053919585.1. NCBI lineage: Eukaryota > Metazoa > Mollusca > Cephalopoda > Sepiida > Sepiolidae > Euprymna > Euprymna scolopes. The sequence continues at coordinate 107,855,299 of NC_136527.1, read as the reverse complement.
AACACGATTCAACTCAAAAAGATAAATAAAAGCTAACGTGAATTAAGAACATGTGTTATTGTGGACCCTCTCTCTCTCTCTCTCTCTCTATATATATATATATATATATATATATATATTTATATATATATATATATATATATATATATATATACTAGCAAAAGTACCCGTCGTTGACTGGGTTCAAAAACAGCCTACAGAAAATGGACTCTGATTTATGAAAGTATGATAGGTTATGAAAAGGAAGGCTTGTAAAGAGGTAGCTTCGAATTTGGGGGTATCAAAACCAAAGCAAAATATGATGAAAGTAAAAATAAAAAAGATAAACCCCATAATTTATTATACCATACCTGTTCACACTGAAACACTTATCACAATATTCTATGGATCTATATTAAAAAAACTTGTTAAACTTTGTGACATATTTACATTCTATGGAGGTCAGGCGCGAACGAACACCCAATAATATTATTATACCATATTTTTTCAAACTGAAACATAATTATCAAAGTATACTTACGCAGATAGATATGAAAAGTCTTTGTCAATGTTTGTGCCTATTTCCATGGAGTACAGACGCGAACGCAGACCACAAAATTTTATTATACCATCCCTATTTAAGTTGAAACATACTTATCAAAGTATTTTTATGTACATCTATATCAAAAACACTTGTAAACGTTTTCCTCCATACTTTGGGGGCCAGGTGCGAACGCAGAGCCCACAATTTTAATGACCCGCTGTTCTGCTAGATCAAACATACCCATTCCTGATCCTCGATACATCTTCTATCATTATATGTGATCAGTTTTTTTAAAATAGTCAACCATATAGGAGCCTATTTGTGACCAGACACACACACACACACACACACACACACACACACACACATACACACGTTCAGCTTTATATTATATATATATATATATATATATGAAATAAAAAATAAAAATTACAATATAAAGATGGTAAAACTAAAGTATATTATATATATTAAAGAATTAATATTTATAAATAATCTACAAAAAATTGATGAACACATAATACGGTTTGTTCCTTTTTATTTCTCTCTCTCTCTCTCTCTCTCTCTCTCTCTATATATATATATATATATATATATATATTTATATATAAATATATATATATATATATATATATATTTTTTTTTATTAAATTTTCACCCCAAACAAGGCACATTGCCACTTTGGTGTAGGGGGCTACTATCAGGGCCAGCAACTCCTGGGGCACTATGTAGGGATTTAGGCAGCAAGATGTCGGTTCACGTTACACTTGAACTTCTGCATGTCAGTAAAGTTGGGGAAGCAGGGACCTGGAATAGAATTCCAGAGTCTAGAGGATCTGGGGAAGAAACTACTGGAGTAAAAGACTCTCTACTGTGAAGGGATGGGATTTAGCTGCTTGTCGGGTTTGTCGGGGGTATTCACCATTAAAATACTTGTAGAACAGGCAGAGGGATGCAACGTTTCGACGACGGGGCAGAGACTGAAGCTTAGATGCCAGTTTAGGGCCTATCAGATTGGCGACTCTCTTTTGAACCTTGTCTAGGAGCGAGAGACTAGCAGCAAATGCACCAGCCCAAATATGACAACAATACTCCATACATGGGCGAATGGTGGCCTTATAAAGATACAGGATATTTTTGGCTGTTAGTAGCTTTCTAGCACGCTAGAGAGAGCCTACCTTCTTTGCAATGGTCCTAGCAATACTCTCAATGTAATTGTTCACTCATGTTTCCTGTGAACGTTAGGCCGGGGAGTTTAAATTATGTACTTTCAGATAAAGAGTCTTTGGCCATTGCTATTGGTGGTAGAGAAGGTTTCTTGTAGTTATTGAAGGAAACAGGAAACAAGTTTATCTTGGCAGCATTGAATATGACCATCCATTTCTGTCCCATCCTCTAGTGTTTTTGCCATTTATTTTAGTTATGTGCTCATTTATTTTCCTGTCATGCCTGTTATAGAGTGTGGTGTCATCAGCATAAATACCCATCTCAAAGACAGTTTTGTCGGGCAGGTCATTAATAAATATCAGGAACAATAGAGGTCCAAGGATAGACCCCTGAGGCACTCCCACATTTATATCATATTGTTTAGATGTACGACCGTCGAGGACAACCTGGATTTTTCTCTTATCTAAGAAGGATTTAATTATGTTAAGTATTCTACCAGTGATACCGTATGATTTAATTTTCCTGAGGAGACCCTCATGCCATACCCTGTCAAAAGCCTTCGATATATCTAGAGCTACCGCTCTGCCCTCCCCCGCTTTGTCCAGTGAATGGTATATACGTTCAGAGATAAGAGTGAGGATTCTGCTGTGGAACGGGCTTGTCTAAATCCATATTGTTTGTCAGTCAGAAGTTTAGCATCTGTAAGGTGCTGGACTAGAGCATTGTTAATTAAGGTCTCAAATATTTTGGCGAAAAGTGGGAGGAGGCTAAGGGGGCGATAATTTGATGGATCAGTTCTTTCGCCAGAATTCTTGAATATTGGTACCACAGAAGCAGTTTTCCAACAGCCCGGAAAGCATGATTCATTAAGGCATTTGTTGCAGAGTTTGGAGAGAACTGGGGCTACTTCGGCTGAGCACGTTTTTAATAGCACAGCTGGGATGATATATGTATTGTATATACTCAGGCAGCATTTTCTCATTTAGACAAATATTATTGAATAGCACGGAATTATTATGTTTTACAATATTCCTTTTCATATTCTCCAATCTCCGAATAGTCCTTTTTTTTGTATTTTTCTCGAAATTGTATAAGTTGGATTCATAATCATAATGGGATAAATTTTGAGTATGTGTGTGTGTGTGTGTGTGTATGTGTGTGTGTGTGTATAAACATATTTAATACATATAAAAAAAAGTCCGCCCACCTAACTTGTAACAAGCTACCACGTGACTATGAAAAAACGTATATATATATATATATATAATTAAAAAAAAAACAATGTCTACATTTATTTCTACAATATGCCTGAGGTTGATAGAAGCACTACTGTCGAAAGCACTCGCGATTATGGATCCAAATTATACAATTTCGAGAAGAACAGAAAAAGGACTATTCGGAGATTGGAGAAGATAAAAACGAAAATTGTAAAACAGAATAACTCCGTGCTATTCAATAATATTTGTCTAAATATATATATATATTTATTTATTATTTTTAAGACAGTAATCTACGTACACGCGTGTTTCGAGGTCATTACCTCTCGTCAGCGTAGTTACACTGTTTCTAGGGATCGAACCTCAGACCATGTTTACCACAGTCCGGTGCCTTAACCGTTAGGCCACAAACCCTAGATTAATTTTACTGTTTATTTTTATCGCTTATAAATTTAAATTTGTTATTGTTGTTTTTTCTAGCGATACATATGGTTAATATTGGCTCCGCCTCGAAGCTCATTTTTTTATTTACTTAGAAAGTCGCCCTTTTAATTTGTTTGGACGTATATAACATTTTTATTTTAATTGTGATTTTCTATGTCTAACTGACTTTAGCAAATAGGGTGTAAACCATTATAACTATTTGCTAATATTGAAGAGATGGTAGACATCGAAATCCTATAGGATAAGGATTTATAATATTTCAAATGTATTCTTTGTCTTTTTTTTTTTACACAGGCATCACCACATTATCAAGACCAAGATGCCACTCAAGGATAAGGGTTAAAGAGTGTACAGTAGAAATTGGACAATATAGTAATCATTAGTAATGAAAATTTGGTAAATTTGATAACTTATATGGAACGGCTCATCAAGAACTTTTTTACGTTAGACTTGAACACAACCATATTGTAGTCAGCCGGAAAGCAGGAAAACGGAAGGCAATTCCACAGGCGTGCAGTTCTAAGAAAGAAGCTTTGTTCATGGAATCTACGTTTAGGTTTAGGCACAGATAAAGAGTGGGGGGGAATTATTGATAGTGTTTACAGCTAGACGAGTGTTTCTTGTGAAAGTTTGGCGAGGGGGGACCATAGCTCAGTCGAACACTTTCCATGAAAATAACGATACATCAGAGACAAACTCGCAACATCTCTTCTGTGAGATAGAGGCTGCAAGGAAGAGAAAAGGACATCTCCTACGAGGCTACGAAGTCTATTTTGAACTCTATCAAGGCAGGCCAAGTCTTTTCTAGCAGCTCCTGCCCAGATGTGGCAACAGTATTCCATCCTTGGACGTACCTGGCTCTTATATAGATAGAGAATAGCATCAGCAGTGAGATATCTACCGGATCGATAGAAAGATCCCACCATTTTTCCAGCGACCTTGGCAACAGATTTGATGTACGTGTTCCATTTAAGATCAGGAGTAATGGTCAAGCCAAGAAGCTTGTCAAAACTTGAGGCCTCCTGAAGACGAGAGCCATTCATTTCAATTGATGCCAGATGTGGATCAGAATGTTGATGATGTAAAGAGGGAAGCTTGGTTTTAGATGCATTAAAAGTAACTAGCCACTCCTTTCCCCATTGTGCTACGTGCTCAAGATCAGAGGAGAAAGAATTGGAGAGAACTTGGTCGTTTACTGTCTTAGATGTGCTACAATAAATGGTAGTGTCGTCAGCATAAATGTCTACAAATGATGTAAGGATGTGATTTGGAAGATCATTAATGTAGATCAGGAAAAGAGTTGGGCCCAGGATGGACCCCTGAGGGACACCGGCATTAATACTGTGAGCTTCTGATTTTTGCCCCTCAACTACTACTCTTATGAACCTATCAGTCTTACACAGAATAATAAAAATCTTTTGATTTGAAATTTAACCATTTCATGTCATAAATTTTTGGATTTATTGAATGACTAAAATTTTATATATATAGTAGACTACCCGTGACCCGTTGGGTCAGTATTTTATATTAGCTATGGAATTCATGTATGAGCGTGACACTTGTGATGTAAAGAATATAGTTGTTTTTTTATATAACAGAAACATTTCTATGAAAGTATATTAAAATGAAAAAAGAATATAGATAGATTTCTATGAGTCGTTCTATGTATTATAATTGATTTTTTTTTAAATTACAGTTACTGAATTATAAGTGGTTGGCCATACTTATAGGTAAATGTGAACTGAACAGATACCATAATATTTATTATAGTTAAATTCAAATTTTGATATATCTGATTTTTTTACATCGTTCATTTCTGTATTACGTTTAAGTTACTTTAAACCCCACTCTTCCCATGTTAAATAATAATTTCGAAATAATAACGTTAATATTTCAGTGCGCTGGTCATGCGCGCAGGCGCAACTACATGTCGTAAAACGGAAAGTGGGTTACATATATCGTTACAAGGTCGTTTGAGTTATATATATATATATATATATATATATATATATATATAGAGAGAGAGAGAGATAGATAGAGAGAGAGAGAGAGAGAGAGAGAACGACGGTTCTAGGTTCAATCTTTGGCTTGGGAGAGATGCTAGTCTAGCGGTACTGATGAGTTGTGATACAACGAAACAGGACTGTATGTCGATGACTACAAATATATTTTAAGCCCCCCCCCTCTTTGGGTAGAGCACTGTCGTAAATAATCTCACCCGCTACTTAATTGGCTGAAAATGCGAAACTCGTTGTTTGTTTGTTTACGAACAGACGATGTGAGCACTATAAAAGTGGTGGCGGGTGTCTATTTAAATAGACATTCCGACGAGTTATTTACGGGCGTCAATTCCATGGTCGAGTGGAAAACACGACGGTTCTAGGTTCAACCCTTGGCTTGGGAGAGATGCTAGTCTAGCGCCTAGCGGCACTGATGAGTTCTGATACAACGAAACAGGACTGTATGTCGATGACTACAAATATATATATATATATATATATATATATATATATATCAGACGCAGCAATGTACACACATAAATACTCGGGCACATAACAGAAAGGTAATATTTTATACATAAATATAATAATAATAATAATAATAATAATAATAGTAATAGTAATAATAATAATAATAATAATAATAATAATAATAGTAATAATAATAATAATAATAATAATAATAATAATAATAATAATATCAGGTTGATAACATTTTTGGCAAGTGCTTTTTTTTATTCGACGGAATTGTTATGAAAGCATCTTTCCTGTTATTATTAAACATGAGGAAAAGCAAAATCCTAATTGAAGAATGCGTTTCGGGAGTTTGTTTGTGATGAGACATTCAAAGCTAACAATTATATTATGTAGATTCTATCAACGGCAACTGGAACGATTGGATGACTTGCTATTAATGTTATTGCACGAGAGGCAGGCGTTGTTTTTAAAATAAACAAAGCTCTAATAAAACCTCGTATCGAGATTTGTGCCACTGTCTTGCCATTGGAATTTGAATGTGCGAATTTTTTTTTTTTGTTTTTTTGTATTATTCAGATTACGTACATCGGATTTTGTTTTCGCAACAATATTTCACGAGAAACAAGCTTGTCTTAAAGAATATATAATACTAACAGTTCAGCCCGATTTTGCTCGGGCCCTATGTACTGTTCATAACTTGCCCTACATGTGAATACACTTTATGTAAGATTTCAAATGTTGTCTGGGTAATTTGGTAGAGACCGCAGAGGTAGCAGTGTCAGAAATTTCGTGAAAATAGTGAATAATTCCACCCCATCTTTCCAAGCTTATAACTCCTCGAAAAATGTAATTCAAGCCCTAATTTTTTTTTCAATTAAAGGAGCAAGGACCAAGGTTTTATTTAAAAAAAAACAAAACAAAACAATGTGTTTTTTTTTTTTAAAAAAGGTTTTAAACTTCGGACTTTACAGGTAAATTTCTAAAAAAGCGATTTGTTTTTTGGTTTTAAATTTGAATATATTATTTATTGACCTTTTCTCTTCAATTTGTGATATATAAAACTCCACGACATAAATTAATTATTTTCTTTTTAATAGACATTTCAAAATGAGAGGCGTGAATTATTCGACCCCCTATCTTTCTAAGCGTATAACTCCTCGAAAAATGTAATTCAAGCCCTAATTTTTTTTTCAATTAAAGGAGCAAGGACCAAGGTTTCATTAAAAAAAAAAAGACAAAAAGAAACAATGTGTTCTTATAAAATAAGGTTTTAAACTTCGGACTTTACAGGTAAATTTCTAAAAAAGCGATTTGTTTTTTTGTTTTAAATTTGAATATATTATTTATTGACCTTTTCTCTTCAATTTGTGATATATAAAACTCCACGACATAAATTAATTATTTACTTTTTAAGAGAAAGTTGAAAATGGGTGACACTTGGGGGGGCGTGAATTAAAAAAAAACGTTTGTCTAAAATATTATATTCGGTTTATTGGAAAGAACATAAAATTTCACATTGACCCTGAAAATATCGTAAAAATAGAATAAATAGAAAAATTTTGATAGATTTTTAAAATTTAAAAATTTTAAAATATTGAGTTTAAAAATGTTAAAATATTGAGTTCGGAAAATTCATTACTGTTTAAAAAAAAAAATTTATTACTTTTAAAACAACTGTAATAGTTTATTTTGGAAGTATAATCCATAAAGAAAATAAATAACCCACTTTTAACAGAGAAATTACGAGATTTTTATATTGTATTCGCAGTTTCGTGTTAGGGGTGTCAAAAATTCCTACAAAAATTCTGATACTGCTACCGCAGAGGTCAATTTTTTATAAAACTTTCACCCCAATTTTGACCCCTTAAAATTTATTATTTGAGTCTCAAATCCAAATAAAAAGTCTTATACATGTCCAAGTTACCTACATTTCGCTCCAAAACTGATTAAAATGCTTGCCGCATGTCTGAATACCCGTTATGCACAAAATTCAAACGTTTACACACAAAATTGGCTGATTAGTTTGCGAGAAACTGCAAAAGCCAAATCTTTCGAACTTTGATCCCTTGGCAGCTCCAATCTTCGATCCAAACCAGTTAAAAAGCTTGCCCTAAGTCTGAATACCCTTTATGTAAAATTTCAAATGTGTAGACCAGAAATTGGCTGAGTAATTTAGTAGAGACCGCAGAGGTCAAACTTTTTAAAATTTGACCCCGATTATGATCTGTTAACATTTATTGTTTTGGGCTAAAATCAATTTACAAAATTAGATCCATGTCAAAGTAACCTACATCTAAAATTTCAAGCTTTTAGACCCAAAATTGACGGAGGAGTTAGGTAGAGTTCTCAAAGGTTAGATCGTAAAACTTTGACCCCTTAACAGCCAAATTTCTGGCCGAAAATCGATTTAAAAAATTTCCCCAAACTTCTATACTCTTTATGTCCAATCTCAAGTCTATAGACGGAAAATTGACAGAGTTATTTGATAGGGAAGTATACACAGACAGACAGACATACAACCCTAACACGCACACAGACATTTTCCCTTTTTGTAGATCCACACGTACTGGACGAGTAACAGGAAAATGATGTTTTTAAGGAAAACAAAAATCTGCTAATATTTCAACGAAAACTAATTTTAGCAGAAAAGATGTTAAGTTTGGAGACATTGTGTTGAACAAAGATGGCGGCGTAGTTCAGATCAGTAACCAAGATGGTGACCAAGAATCAAATGCAGTCCGTCGCGTAGTTAACATCTTAAGTTCTGAGCTATTATGTTGAACAAAGATGGCGGCGTAGTTCAGATCAGTTACCAAGATGGCGGCGTAGTTCAGATCAGTAACCAAGATGGCAGCGAAGAATTAAATGCGGTCCGTGACGTAGCAAACAGTGAACTGATGGAATCCAAAATTCGACAATTTTTAATAATTTCGTGACGTTTTCATTGGTTGTTTAGCACAGACGTTGGTTATAAAAATCATTGGCAAATCCATTCGTCTCATACCCCCACCATTTCGTCTGATGGGGAAGGTCTCCTAGCGGCTTCGGCTGCAGGGAGACAGGGTAGTACCAGTCAAGGATTCGTCACTTGATACTCAGCCCAACAGGTGAGGGGCCGGGAACCGGCCCAGCACCTGTTGGACTGAGGTACGCCGCCTGGGTAATACCTAGGAGGTCCACCCTCCCAGGTCTTGCCACCGGGCTTTCCGGTGGGGCAAGATTATTGCTTGCTGCCTGAGGCGCCCCGACCAAGGGGAAGGCTGATAGGGTTACTCAGGCAATTTTTAAAATTGCAGGAGTGCCCCTTCTTTAGGGGAGCCTGTGGGGTTCCCACTTTCTGGCCTTGTGCCACATAATGCTGATGTGGGCAGCATTTAAATATATACCCCCACCACTTCGTCTGATGGGGAAGGTCTCCTAGCGGCTTCGGCTGCATGGAGACAGGGTAGTACAAGTCAAGGATTCGTCACTTGACACTCAGCCCAACAGGTGAGGGGCTGGGAACCGGTACAGCACCTGTTGGACTGAGGTACACAGCCTGGGTAATACCTAGGAGGTCCACCCTTCCAGGCCTTGCCACCGGGCTTTCCGGTGGGGCAAGTTTATTGCTTGCTGCCTGAGGCGCCCCTACCGGGGAATGCCGACGGGGTTACTCAGGCAATTTTTTAAATTGCAGGAGTGCCCTTTCTATAGGGGAGCCTGCAGGGTTCCCATTTTATGGCCTTGTGCCACATATTGCTGATGTGGGCAACAATTAAATATATACCCCCATCACAAGTCAAAAACATTTTACAAAAGATAAACAAATAAAAACAAACTAAGACTACCTACTTCACTCCTAATACCTTACTCAAGGAGAGCAAGGAGCATTCTAAAAACATCCGTTTCCGGTGACGCCCTCTATATCAAATTGTTAGTTGAAAATTGGGAAGGGATCGTCAGCCAGGGGAAACTTTATAAACCTGTGTTAAGAATAGCTAGATGGCGAGAATCGATAGAAACGAATATTTTGAGCTCAAAAAAGAATTTATATATATGCTAGCATTTCAGCCCGGCGTTGCCCGGGTGTTTCGAGGTGCATGTTGACCAAAAAAAAGCAGTTAATTTTTTCCACTTTGACCTCTATATGACCTCTTAACATTTACTTTTTGGGGCTCAAATCAAGTTATTAAGTTAGATCCATGTCCAAGGAACGTATATCTAAAATTTAAAGTGTTTAGACCCAAAATTTTCGGAGGAGTTTTGTAGAGTTCTCAATGGTCAAATCGTTGAACTTTGACCCCTTAGCAGCCAAATTTCTGGCCAAAAATGGATTACAACGATTTTCCCAAATCTCAGTACCCTGTTTATAAAATTTCGAGTCTGTAGACTGAAAATTGACAGAATTATTGCATAGGGAAATATATACACACACACGCACATACACACAGACACACACACAGACACGTTCACATTTATAGATATACTAGCATGGGTTCCCGGCGCTTCTTCGCTGTCAATAAAACGTAACAATATCCCATCAGTAACCGTTTCCCCTTGTAAAGGGCTATGGAACAACACCCCAAACCAATTTCTTTTCTATAAGCACATATCAAGGCCCAGACGCCACTCGAGGATAAGAGTTGAAAAGTGCAAAAATCGCCATAAAAAAACTTTAACTTTTTAATATAAAATATTAGCACACCCTCTCAACACATAACCATTACATTAAATAAATAACCGACCTAGAATCGCCTGCATCTTGGCAAAGCCTAATTAACAATATATCTACTTTAAGCATAAGCCCTCAAGCAACTTTGCCTAACAAACCCTATCCCAATAAAACCGTACACTTAATACCACCTATTAAATTGCAACCAAACAACGATGCAATCAGAATATAACCTAACCAATCTAAGACCTAAGCCTAATGACAAAATAGCTTAGACACCCCCTCCCAGAGCCAAAGACCTAAAACCTAAATTTAGAACCATCTAACCACCACCCCTAACCCCCACTGGCAAGCCCTCCCCCCGCCCCAAATAGGAAATAATTAAAAGATTGGCGCATTTGGACTCCACTATTAGATTAACACTAAGCCCTTCATCCCAGTAGTATTTACATTAAAACATTTAAATATACCGAAAATATAACATAAGATAAGCTCCCCCCCCCGGTTCAGCCGAACCCACCCCGTCGCTCATACAGACACATCCCCATCCCTCTCCTACCCCTTCCGAGTACCAGCCAAGTGCGATCCCAATTCCCCACAAGCAAACACGTGTACCATCTCTAAATTGCTTCCAAATTCCTTTCTAGTCGTCACTTCCTACTGATATCTCGCTAGATTGAAAGCAGCTCCATTCCAGCTTCGAGTAAATTCCATCACAAGAGTCTCCGATTGAACAATTACTGTTTTTCCATCCAAAATAGGAGAAAAAAGAATTAACCAAACCAGCGCATCTATGCAAGACCACCTATTCAATTTAACACAAAATTTAATGGAGAAATATGGAATTTTAACGCACAGCTGTAAACCATGCTTCTTGCAACATCTCTTGGATATTAGAACTAGTCCAATAAGTAGCTACGCCAAATGGATAGACCTGTCCCTCGTGTTCATAAACGAGAAAGTATGTATTCAATTTTCTAGGCCTTGCTTTTTTATAAATTTGATGGCCGTTATAATCGGATTTCAAGAAATTTAAAGTTTTAATGTGGACTCTTTCCCAGTGAAGTACTCATTTAATATAAACCTAAGGTCATTTTTTTTTTGCTCATCGAACTCTTACACTTTCCCGGCTAATTCTACATCTACTTTCAATATACCCTCACAAATTTTTATTTGTGTGTATTTTCTTTGTACATCTGTGTTTGTATATGTGGATGTATATATAAATATGTATATATGTGTATATATATATATAGATATAGATATATATATAGATATATAGATATATTCTAACCCCCACTTGTCTGTATCCCTTTCTTTTACGCATTCCCTAGTAATTATTATTAACATTATTATCATTATTATTAGTAGTAGTAGTGCTAGTAGTATTGTTATTACTATTATTGCCTTGTTTTTACAGCTATTATTATTATTATTATTATTATTATTATTATTATTATTATTATTATTAAAATCATCATTATAATTGCTGTTATTATTATTATCCCCGTTACTATCCCCGTCATTGTTATTATCATTAACATTGACATTACTTTTATCACAGATGGACAAAAATCGGAGGCCTGCAATATAAATGCTGGAGTCCCTCAGGGGTCAATCCTGGGCCCAACTCTCTTCCTGATCTACATCAATGACCTCCCTAAACACATACTTAAATCATTCGTTGACATCTATGCTGATGACACGACCATCTACGGCAACACATCAAAGGCTGTAAATGACAAAGTTCTCTTGGATTCTCTCTCCTCTGATCTCGAGCGCGTGGTTCAGTGGGGGAAGATGTGGCTAGTTACCTTTAATGCATCTAAAACCAAACTCCTATCCTTACATCATCAACGCTCTGATCCCCAGCTGGCATCAATTGTGATGGATGGCTCTCGTCTGGGTGAGGCCCCGTGTTTTGACAAGCTTCTTTGTTTGACCTTTACTTCTGATCTGAAATGGAACACGTACATCAAGTCTGTTGCCAAGGTCGCAGGAAAGATAGTGGGATCCTTCTACCGCTCCAGAAGATATCTCACTACTGATGCAATTCTCTATCTATATAAAAGCCAAGTACGGCCAAGGATGGAATACTGTTGCCATATCTGGGCAGGAGCTGCCAAAAACAGCCTATCATGCCTTGACAGAGTACAAAATAGACTTCGTGGTTTAGTTGGGGATGCCCTTTTCTCTACCCTGCAACCCCTCTCCCACAGAAGAGACGTTGCGAGCCTATCCTTGTTTTATCGTTATTTTCATGGCAGGTGCTCGTCTGAACTCCAATCCCTGGTCCCCCCTCGCCAAACTTTCACGAAAAACACCCGTCTAGCTGAATCCACTGTGAAAAATTTCCCCCACTCTATATCTGTGCCTAAATCAAAACGCGAATTTCATGAGCAAAGCTTCTTTCTTAGAACTGCACGCCTGTGGAACTCTGTTCCGTCTGCCTGCTTCCCTCCGGACTACAACTTGGATGTCTTCAAGTCTAATGTTAACAAATTCCTAATGAACCGCCCCCCTAATTAAACACTTCATAAAATCTCCTCACTAACGTGATGTACTTGCAATAACCCTTATCCCTGAGTGGCTTCCGGGCCTTGATAAGTGGTGATCACTGTGTAAAAAAAAAAAAAAAAAAATCACAGCTATTAGTAATATTATTTTTATTTTTATCTTTATTTTTACTTTTATTTTATTTTTATTTTATTTCATTTTTATTATTATTACTATTATTATAATTATCATCATTAATATCATTGTCATTATTATAATTACCCTACTATTATGAGTAGTACATGTCTCCGTACTCTTCCACCTTGCCAACTATATGTATCCTTAAACCTTTTGCTTTGAGTTAAGCGCACACATAGACATTGCCATCCGATCCTCCGACCGCCCCCTTATGATCATACTCCCTATATCATAACAGAAGAAACTTAAAAATATTGCCGCATATTACCTAATCAATATTACAACCTTGCATAACACCCCCACCCCCAATTATAAGCGATTTTATTGCCGCCTTTTGCGTTTAGGTTGCACCTGTCAATAATACCCCACTCCATAGATAATAGACACCCCACAAACCGTTAAAATAAATTACCACGCAGCAACAATACACCCCCAATTGAACCCTACAACATATACCCCTTAAACTCAACACTATGTTAAAGACTATATACAATCTTATATACTATATATAACAAACTTCTTCTTTATTTATTTAGAATTTAATAAAGCTTCCCCCAACATTCTACAATTCCTCTTAATCTTCTTCATTCCTAACGAACCCTATGCTAGACGCCACATCTTCCCCATGCTACCTAACACCTTCTATATGCTTCTGATGAGAAGCATTAGGCTTCGAAATGCCCTCGCATAAACAATCCCTTCTATCCCCCAAATTTTGCTTGTATTCCATTATTCAATAAATGATCCATTCTATATCCACCAATATATAGTTTTGTGTCTTCATTTCATTCTCTTATTGTTCTATTGTATAAGCTCTAATAATTATTGTTGAGCTTGGCATTATCCGGATAAGTCTCCTTTTGTGGAATTGATCTTTCTATTTTCCTTTTACATTAAGCTATATATATATATATATATATATATATATATATATATATATATATAACATATATATGGCGATTAAGCTACACAGAATATTCCGCGTTTCATCATCATAATCTAGATATAAAATAGGTCAGGACACTAGATATCTAAGCTCCCCACTAAAACAGCACACACAAAGAAACGGGTCAACCAAATGTTAACTGGGCCTTTGTCCTGTAATTGCCTGCTCATTGGCTGATTAGGAAGGGTGCGGGGGAAACTGGAAAGCTCATTGGCTTACTAAAAACTCGATAGAAGGTGCATATATAAAAACGCGAGACAACCACAAAATTCTCGCATAAGCGTGAAGAATCCTAGAGTGAATGAAACACAGAATATTCTGTGTAGCTTAATCGACATATATATTTTATAACTTACTACCTAGCTCTACCTATGTATTGAGCACTGTTGAAGTAAATACTTAAAGTTTAAGCATAAATTTATACTTTCATATATTAATTTATATGATTAAATGAAGTAGTTATATATATATATATATAACTACTTCAATTAAATAAAGTAGTTATATATATATATATATAACTACTTCATTTAATCATATGAACTAATATACGAAAGTATAAATTTATGCGTAAACTTTAAGTATTTACTATATATATATATATATATATATATATATATATATATATATATATATGCATGTTCATTAAGTCCAAAGTAGCTGAGCAGCAGCTTGGTTCCCACCAGTTCTGGCAAATAACAAACAGAATTTTAAACAGAAGTGTATACCCTATTGCAGCCAATATCTATAGAACTGAGGTGGTTTCGTCAGCATCAGACAAAGCCAAACTCTTTGCTAGGAACTTTGCAGCTAATTCTACTGTATACAATCAAGGTCACGAACTTCCCTGTACCTGAAAATATGTTATGCGACATGCAAATATCTGTGCGTGATATTGCCAAACTAATCAAAAACCTTTTCCGGTAAAACAACTGTGCTATAAATGCTTAAACTAGAACTAGTTGCCAGACTTGCAAAGATGTTTAAGCGTTGTCTTAAGGAGAATTGCTTCCCAACACCCTGGAAAACCTCATCAGTATTCCCTGTATTTAAGAAATCAGGTCATCGGCCGTCTCCCTCTCAGTACAGATCAATAAGTCTCCTGGGCGTCATGAGTAAGTTGCTGGAATCTGTGTTCAATAGAGTAGTAGTCAACCATCTCAGCAATAATAATCTCCATAGTGACATGCAATACGGTTTCCGTTCTGCACGATCTACAGCAGATGTGCTAATAGCTATATCTCATAGGATTAGTGCATCTCTCGACACAGGCTTTCTTTTCTAGGGAAATTGCTCTTGACATATCAAAGGCCTTTGGTAGGGTATGGCATAAAGGTTTACTTCACAAGATCTCCAGCTATAGTATAGCTGAAAATGTCTTCTCAATTATTAAATCATTTCTCTCTGATAGGTTCATAAGAGTAGTGTTTGATGGGCAAAAATCAGAAGCTTGCAGTATTAATGCTGGAGTCTCTCAGGGGTCCATCCTGGGCCCAACTCTTTTCCTGATTAATGATCTTCCAAATCACATCCTTACATCATTCGTAGACATTTTTGCTGATGACACTGCCATCTATGGTAGCACATCTAAGACCGTAAACGACCAAGTTCTCTCCGATTCTCTCTCCTCTGATCTTGAGCACGTGGTACAATGGGAAAAGGAGTGGCTGGTTACTTTTAATGCATTTAAAACCAAGCTTCTATCTTTACATCACCAACTTTCTGACCCCATCTGCCATCAGTTGAAATGAATGACTCGTTTTGGGGAGGCCTTATGTTTTGACAAGCTTCTGAGCTTGACCTTTACTCCTGATCTAAAATGAAACATGTACATCAAATCTGTTGCGAAAGCTGCTGGAAAAATGGTGGGATCCTTCTATCGATCCAGTAGATATCTCATTGCTGATGTAATTCTCTATCTATATAAGAGCCAGGTACGTCCAAGGATGAAGTACTGTTGCCACATCTGGGCAGGAGCTGCTAGAAAGGACTTATCCTGCCTTGATAAGGCCCAACTCTCTTCCTGATCTACATCAATGATCTACCAAATCACACCCTAAGATCATTCGTAGGCATTTATGCTGATGACACTACTATCTATGACAACACTTCAAAAACCATAAACGACCAAGATCTTTTTGATTCTCTCTCCTCTGATCTTGAGCACGTTGTACAATGGGGAAAGAGGTGGTTGGTTACTTTTAATGCATTTAAAACCAAGTTTCTGTCTTCATATCGTCATCACCATCTCGTATCAATTGAAATGAATGTCCCTCGTCTTGGGGAGGCTCCATGTTCTTACAAGCTTCTGGGTCTGACTTTTACTCCTGATCTGAAAGGGAACACATCCATCAAATCCGTTGGTAAGGTTGCTGGATAAATGTTGGGATCATTCTACTGCTCCAGTAGATATCTCACTGCTGATGCAATTCTCTACCTGTATAAGAGCCAGGTACGTCCAAGGATGGAGTACTGTTGCCATATCTAGGCAGGAGCTAATAGAAAGACTTTATAGTGCCTTGACAGAGTTCAAAATTGACTTCGTAGCTTAGTGGGGGACGCCCTTTTCTCTTCCCTGCAACCTCTTTTCCTAGAAGAGATGTTGCGAGCCTACCCCTTCTTTATCAATATTTTCATGAAAAGTGCTCGTCTGAGCTCAAATCTATTGCCCCCCCCTCGCCAAACTCTCCTGAAAAACACCCGTCTAGCTGAACCCACTATTAATTATTTCCCCCATACTTTATCTGAGCCTAAACCCAGACCTGGATCCCATGAACAAAGTTTATTTCTCAGTACTGCACATCTGTGAAACTCTCTTCCGTTTTCCTGCTTACTACAAGATGGTTGTCTTCAAGTCCAACATAAACAAATTCTTGATGAGCCGTCTCCTTAAGTAATTTAATTTTCAAATTTCCATTATTAACGATAACTAAGATATTTTCTCATTGAATACTGTACACTCATTAATCTTTATCCTCAAGTGGCCTTCGAGCCTTGATAAGTAGTAAGTCCTTTTTTAAAAAATTGAGAAAGAGAAAGGGTACTGGATATGACGTTAAACTATATCCAGTGGTGAGGCCTCAGCTTGAGGGGTGGGGTTTGGGGAGTGTGGAGCCACCCTTTAATTACCATTGCTCCCAGGTCCACTCTGACCTGGAGTGGTAGTACCTGTTCAGGTCGCAACTATGGGTTAAATAGAAATCGACTTAAAAAAAAACCCAACAAATATACTCTATTAAAAAATTGTTCTTCAAAATAACTGGATTCGACATTAAATAACCTGAAAAGGGTTGATATGCCATAAAACAAAAACAACCAACCTGAGAAAGAAAAAGAGAAAGAGAGAGAAAGAGAGAGAGATAGAGAGATAGAGAGATAGAGAAAGAGAGAGAGAGAGAGAGAGAGAGAGAGAGAGAGAGAGAGGGAAATACAGATAGATGTTACTAGATTATATGATAACAAATTTTCATCAAACTTCCAAGACGATTCCGTACTTTCACGCCCGAATGGAAAAAAAACTAAAGGCAAGAATACGAGTTAATGAAATGAAATTGTACCCAGAATCAAATCCGAATATTAGTGGAAACAGTTCTAGATAGGGAACGACTAAGTTGTAATCTGTAGGGAAGTAATCCCACAGCAATGTGTTTCACAGACGGAAAATCTTTGCGGAATGGCTCAATTCGTGGAAATTTCCACTTGTACTCAGAATCTAATTCGATTATTAGTGGAAACGGTTCTAGATAGGGATATCTTGATAATTAGCTTCGAAGGACAAACAAGTTGTAAAATGTAGGGAAGTAATACTACATCAATGTGTTTCACTGACAAAAAACTCTTGTGCAATGGCTCGATGGCGGAAATTTCCCCGACTAAGTTGTAATCTGTAGGGAAGTAATACCATAGCAATGTGTTTCACAGACGGAAAATCCTTGAGCAGTGGCTCGATTTGTAAAAATTTCGCCTGGCGCTAGACAAACTTAGGAATAACATTTTACTTCGTTCTGATAGTAAGATAAGTTCTTGCTGTAAATGTTTTAGAAGGAGGAACCAAGAATTTGAGGTCAGTAGAGCACCTGCAATTGATGTGATGATAGAGCAGAGTGAGACTAATGACGTCTATTCCGTGATAAAAAGGCGGGAAAGATCATGAACTTGCAAGCAGATATTTTATTAAATTAATTGTATTTTATTTTTTTTTTTGTTGTTGTTATCGTTTCTTTCTTTATTTGTGAAACTTCCGTTCGTGTGACGTCACATTTATCTGACACGCTAGCGAGACGAGATGAAGATGAGCTCATCACGATTATGAAAAAAATAAATAAATACTTATCCATTTTGCGCGGAAGCACAATTCTAAGCGGAAATTACTTTTAAATGTTACCTCGCCAACACCTTACACCTAAAATTATTTATACGAAATAATAAATTAGTATACATCAAATTAATAATAATAATAATAATAATAATAATAAGAAGAAGAATAACAATAATAATGATGATGATAATAATAATAATGATAATAATTGTAATAATAATGATAATAATAATATTAATAATAATAATAATGATATTAATAATAATAATGATATTAATAATAATAATAATAATGATAATAATAATGATAATAATAATTATAATAATAATATTAATAATAATAATAATGATAATAATAATAATGTTGTCACTCAGTTTCCAGAGAACACCACAGGTTTCCAATCAGATCGTTTATTGACTTGTGTGAAAGCTCCATGTGAGCCAATAATATTAATAATAAAATTAATGATAATAATAATAATAATAATAATAATAATAATAATAATAATAATTCTGATTTCGTTTATCAACGTCTCCCTGGAAAGGGATGGGATTCATTTCCAGAGGATTTCCCTCAATCCCTGCTTCAAACTAGGAGCTTCAAAGATCAAGGGTTTTCCTAAGGATGTTGGTGGCACCTATAATTGCAGAGGTTTGAAGGCCGCCTAAAACATCGGGGATTTGTAGTTTTTTCAATTGTACTTCCAGACGACTTGATACTACTCCTAGTGTACCAACTACGACCGGGATTATTTGTGTTTTAACCCCGTGTATACGCCTTATCTCCAAGGCATAATTGCTCTACTTCTCATTCTCCTCCTCTCTCACATTCCTGTCCCATGGTACTGAAAAGTCTATAATCTGCCAGTCTTTTGAGACCTTGTCAATGACGACCAAATCCGAACGATTATGTTCCAATTGCTTGGTCGTTATTACACTTTTGCCCCACCATACCTCTACCTTGCCATCCTCACTTGTTCTCACTTCATCAGGCACCTCCTCAAACCATTTTCAGACTTCACCCCAACTCTCTTACACACCTCCCAATATATCCAGAGTCCCATGCGATCGTGTCTTTTTCGGTACTCTCTCTGGGCCAGTCGACTACACCCTGCTGCAAGGTGCACAATTAACTCTGATGTCTTACCACAAATCCGGAATAATAATAATAATAATAATAATAATAATAATAATAATAATAATAGAAAATGCAATGAAAACATGGAGACTGGAATTGACAGCTGCTGGACAACACATCACAGAAATTAACATACAACGAGGCATCTTCCAAGGAAATTCACTATCACCATTACTGTTCATCATAGCCATGATGCCCTGAACAATATACTGAGGAAGTGCCAAGCTGGATATAATTTCTCTAATACAGAGAAAAAATGAACCACCTAATGTACATGGACGATCTCAAACTTTTTGCAAGAACCGAAAATGATAATAAACACTACAAGGATCTTCAGCCAGGAAATCCAAATGGAGTTTGGTATGGAAAAGTGTGCACAACTAGTTATAAGAAAGGGAAAACTGGAAACGACAGAATGCATGGAACTACCAAACCAAACGGAGATGAGGGCACTAGGGGAAAAAACGCCCATGAATACCTGGGAGTTATGGAAGCAGACACCATCAAAACAACAGAAATGAAAGAGAATTGGAAAGAAATATCTCAGGAGAACAAGAAAACTTCTAGAAACTAAATTATATAGCAGAAACCTAATAAAGGGTATAAATACATGGGCAGTATCACTAGTAAGACACTCTGGACCGTTCATAGACTGGACTAAAGAAGAACTGAGAAAGCTCGATCAGAAGACCAGGGAACTCATGACCACTACACACCCGAAGGGCGATGCTGACCGACTCTAAGTGAAAAGGAAAGATGGCGGTAGGTAGAGGAACATGTCTTTTTAATGTAAACCACACACACATTCATGCATCAGTTATTGCCCTGTGGTAACCTCCACTTTGCCAACAGGTGGCGCTTTCCATTTTAATATGAAAGGTAAGTTTGTAATCGCTGAGATTAACGTGAATATAATATAGTTTATGTTTTTAAAGGATTTTTAGCAAATTAAAACATGCATTACACTAAATATACAACATAGGATTTAATATCTACTATTTCTTACGTAACATATCAATACATAGATGCCAGGCAAGATATGAATTACTAGCTGACCTGAAGTTTCCAGTAATGTTTTTATTTGTATTTTTAATTACTATGTTTTGTATCAGATAAGGGAAATAACTGTATTGGCAAGTATAGAGTTATGTCACTTTTTAAGATGGCGTCTGTATGAAAATTATACTGAGCCAGTCAAAGTATATTTTGGGAGGAATTAAATCGAATTATATTTTATTTTTCTTAACAACATGGTTCTTCCATTGGTAATAAAAGTAATAGCATGGTTTTGTAATATTTTCCTGTGGTAAACCTTTCTACTCCTCTAGTCTCCGACTAATTGGTGGGGAGTATTATAGGAACCTGCCCTTTTAATGTAACATGTATATAAGCAAACTACACACACACACCCAAGCATACACCTTTTAACCAACGCATCAGTTGTCGTCCCTGTGGTAACCTCCACTTTGCCCAACAAGTGGTGCTCCCTATTTCCTCTTCCGTTCTCTCTTTCTCTCTCTCTTCTTTCTCTTCCCACTCGAGACATGGAGCTGACAACACGTGTTTGCCTTCAATTCAAACCTCAAATATGAGTGGCACACAAATTACGTCCATGCCTCGACAAGGCGTTTATCTTTTCTCAAGACAGGTATGAAATTCGTATAAACAAACTTTTACACACACAATGATCTTCCAACGTATGCTTCGACGAACTCTCGCATACATTCACGCACGTATGCACAACACACAACAGACGTGTATCTACATGCATGCTAGTTATAAACACACAAACACTCTGTAACGTTTGTAACGTTTCTGTGTAAATAAATGTTCCTTGTACATATGTAAATATATGATCCTGTTTCAGCGTGCTTCATTTCAATGTCTTAAATGTACTCGTAACATGTGCCCTTAGTGTTGATTGTTTTCTTTATTATGCTGTCCTAGTAACGACGACCTCCAACTATCCAGCTTATCGAACACGACGCCTATTTCCCATAACCGGTTCATATACACAGTCTACAAATAGGGGATCTAGCTATGCAACCGATATATAAACTGCACACAGGGTCCCCACAATTCCTACAAACCGCATTGAGTTATGTACATTATGCAGAATGTTTCAAGAAAACTACAAAATCCTTCTCTGTTATCATATTCGTTAAGCTCCTTCATAACCGGTTTATACAAGCAGCCTACAAGAGGGGATCCAGCTATACAACAGGATACAAACTGCAAACATCGGGTCCCCCACATAGGTGACTGGTTTGTATAAAAGACTGTGTAAATGCCCCCCCCCAAAAAAAAAACTAAAAAAATACCTAATACAAAACACTGAAAATATAATTATGACAGCAAGCGACACGGAAAAAAACATCAACAAAACAGAAAACAGAGAGACAAATAATAAAAGAAGAAAAGAAAAATGGGAAGAGAAACAACTACATAGACGATTCGTAAGAGGTTAGGGTTAGGGTTAGGGTTAGGGTTAGACTTAGTGTTTGGGTTAGGTTTAGGCTTAGGGTTAGGGTTAGGAAAGAAAAATGGGAAGAGAAACAACTACATTATTTTTCTTAACAACATGGTTCTTCCATTGGTAATAAAAGTAATAGCATGGTTTTGTAATATTTTCCTGTGGTAAACCTTTCTACTCCTCTAGTCTCCGACTAATTGGTGGGGAGTATTATAGGAACCTGCCCTTTTAATGTAACATGTATATAAGCAAACTACACACACACCCAAGCATACACCTTTTAACCAACGCATCAGTTGTCGTCCCTGTGGTAACCTCCACTTTGCCCAACAAGTGGTGCTCCCTATTTCCTCTTCCGTTCTCTCTCTCTCTCTCTCTCTTCTTTCTCTTCCCACTCGAGACATGGAGCTGACAACACGTGTTTGCCTTCAATTCAAACCTCAAATATGAGTGGCACACAAATTACGTCCATGCCTCGACAAGGCGTTTATCTTTTCTCAAGACAGGTATGACATTCGTATAAACAAACTTTTACACACACAATGATCTTCCAACGTATGCTTCGACGAACTCTCGCATACATTCACGCACGTATGCACAACACACAACAGACGTGTATCTACATGCATGCTAGTTATAAACACACAAACACTCTGTAACGTTTGTAACGTTTCTGTGTAAATAAATATTCCTTGTACATATGTAAATATATGATCCTGTTTCAGCGTGCTTCATTTCAATGTCTTAAATGTACTCGTAACACGTGCCCTTATTGTTGATTGTTTTCTTTATTATGCTGTCCTAGTAACGACGACCTCCAACTATCCAGCTTATCGAACACGACGCCTATTTCCCATAACCGGTTCATATACACAGTCTACAAATAGGGGATCTAGCTATGCAACCGATATATAAACTGCACACAGGGTCCCCACAATTCCTACAAACCGCATTGAGTTATGTACATTATGCAGAATGTTTCAAGAAAACTACAAAATCCTTCTCTGTTATCATATTCGTTAAGCTCCTTCATAACCGGTTTATACAAGCAGCCTACAAGAGGGGATCCAGCTATACAACAGGATACAAACTGCAAACATCGGGTCCCCCACATAGGTGACTGGTTTGTATAAAAGACTGTGTAAATGCCCCCCCCCAAGAAAAAAACTAAAAAAATACGTAATACAAAACACTGAAAATATAATTATGACAGCAAGCGACACGGAAAAAAACATCAACAAAACAGAAAACAGAGAGACAAATAATAAACGAAGAAAAGAAAAATGGGAAGAGAAACAACTACATGGACGGGTAATAAAGTTATTTTGATGTCATTCGTCTTTTGCTCTCTTTTCTTTTTTTGTATTTTTTTTCTTGTGTAATTACTGTGAAGTACTCTTAAGATTATACTTGGCCTTTTGGTCAAGATCAAAGTGTAGTATCTGTTCTTCAGATGCTGCACTTCCATTTCTTGTTCTCTTTCGGTGAAGGATCAGTCCTTCCCGACTGAGACAAATTTTTATTTTTGTACCTTTTCTCCACGTTAAAAAAACGACCCTGGTATCTAACTCTGTCCCGTGGGGAGGCATAGTAAATAGGTACTCTTAAGATTATAATCTTCTTGATCTGGTGTTTCCCAGGACTTTATCTTGCTACCTGATACAGTGTTCATCCTTGTAGATTGAGCTGGCATCCTCTAAAGGAGGAAGTTTCTAGGTCATATTAAACTGAGACACTGAATCCCTAATTAGGGCAGTACAAGATAACTCGATAAGAACAAACCAGATGAAAGCAAAGAACGACAAAACGAAAAAAAAACAGAAAATCCAGACTTTGTGGACAAAGAGACGAAATGATAAACCATATAGAAAGTGAATGTAGCAAACTAGCAATTGAAGATGCAAAAAGCTAGAAGAATAAAAACTTTCTACAAAATAACTGGATGCAACATGAATACTATTTCCAAAATAACTGGATTCGACATTAAATAACCCGAAAAGGGTTGATATGCCATAAAACAAGACAACCAAACAAAACCAAACCAAGAAACAAATTATTAATTACCACCATAATTTTTAGCCAGGATATTCGATTAAAACTCGGTATGAAAAAGTGAGCACTGCTGACCATGAGGAGGAAAAAACTACAAGCAACAGAAGATATAGTACTGCCCAATTAGATAGAGATGAGCGCACTAGATGGAGATGGTAGCTACAAATACTTGGGAAGCAGACATCATCCAAGCAACAGAATTGCAAAAAAAAATTGAGAAGGAATACCTCAGAAGAACAAGTCCTCAAAATTAAACCATATATATATATATATATATATATATATATATATATATATATATATATATATATATATATATATTACAATAGAAAAATGTGAGCATGAAAAATAATATGGTTAAGCTAAAACATGGAAACGTAAAGGACTAGTTGTTAAAACTGGAAAAGAAAAAGACAAGATATTCTAGTAAAAAATATAATAAATTTATGACTTAAAATATTGCAGTATTAAGAATTGATTATATAATGTTATTACAATAGAAAAATGCGAGCATGAAAAGTAATATGGTTAAGCTAAAACATGGAAACGTAAAGGACGAGTTGTTAAAACTGGAAAAGAAAAAGACAAGATATTCTAGTAAAAAATATAATACATTTATAAGTTAAAATATTGCAGCATTAAGAAATTTTTTATAGTTAAATATTTAGAGATTTATAAAGCATCGGGATTGGTAATTGTATCAGACTCGGGAATTTCATACGGAATCAGCAATTGTATAGGAATCGGGAAAAATAATGGAATGGTCCCATCATTGATATATATATATATATATATATATATATATATATATATATATATATATATATATATAGACATTACAAATGGTTTTAATTATTTCCAATAATTCTATGCTTCCAAAATTCTGCCCCATTACTTAACAAAGAAAATTCTCGGTAGTTCAAATTGAGTTGTCTCCTTATATATCTTCTCTATTTCTATCTTCGATTTATCTATCTATCTATCTTCTAACTATCTATCTATATCTCTATATAAATAAAATGAACTCATTTTTCCCGTGTGAGTTTGACCTTAATAGGATTAAAAATCACGACATTACATTCAAATGTAATGTCCCCACACTTCAGCACAGGATATGAGGTGTGCTATAGGCCTACTATCCTTACAGTTCCTTGATATTCGTACATTTCTATATTTTTCCGGTGAGAGTTCACTGCCACAATCGGTTAGAATCAATGGAAGTTGTAAAATCTTTTCTATCTATTCCATTCATACTCCGCCCGCGACCACTTAACACCGCTGCGGATACGTCCACAGGGGGATATACGAGTAAAACCGGTTTGAGCTCTTAGTTGTTTAAAAAATATGGATTGGCATTTTTCCGTCGGGTGAAACGCGACTTTACATTCCAGTTATTCTGTGGGTTACTTGTGCCATTTTATAAATTTCTTCCCCTTTTTTTCACTTTTTTTTTTTTACTTGTGCCATTTTATAATTTTCTTCCTATTTTTTTCACTTTTTTTCGTCCCTTTATATTTTTTCTCTTTTTGTAGGTGGGTGGGGGTTGCGATTCGAAGGATTAATTAAACGAAACGAACTAACATTAGATTCCAGTTTTTATAAGAAACTTTAGCAGTCAGCCGCCAGTGTTCTTCAAATCTTGCACCGATTAGTCGCTTTAATATTTTATTTACTGACTTCCTATTTTTGGATTAGTTACTTATTCATTATTTATTTCTATACACTGCATTTCTGAGAGTTTCATTAGCACAATTATTACTACGCTATCGATATTGGAATCATTAACAGCGACCAACATTAAAACATTGGTGTTATTTATTCATTTTTTTCTTTTTAATTGAAACAAAGAAAAATAAATAAATAAAATCTAATAAACATTTTTTTCATTATACACTGTAAGTTTTATTTTTTTGAATTTTGTTTTTCCGTTCAAAAATTAACAAAAAAAAAAATAGATTTAAATAAACATATTTGCATTTTACGCTGTAACTTTCTTCGGCTTTTTTTCTTTTTCTTTTTTTCCTTTTTTTCCTTTGGTATTTTTTCACGTTCGTTTTGTTTTTTATTCCTTTCAATTTTATGCGTCATATATTAGCTAAACCAGGGCGGGGACATCTATAAATATAAAAGCTAAAATGTGTGTGTGGGTGTGTGTGTGGGGGGTGCGTGTGGGTGTTCCTCCACTCTAAACTCGACTTCCTCCTGCTACTACGACAATGACGCCATGTTTCACCTAGAAAGCGGTGACGTTAGTTTCAACCACCTGCAAGTGTTTTTAAAGGGTTAATTTTATCCGTTCTCAATTGTGTGTCTTTTTGGCATAGAGGTAACATGTTTTTTTTAATAATATTAAAACAGGGTTCCCCCTCCTACACACCCTCCTCCAAACAACGCTGGGTACCCCCTGCTAGTATATATATATATATATATATATATATATATATATATATATATTGTAACAAAAGTGGCAGTACAACGCTTTCTTTTTACCTGACTCAACACGAACAATACTGTCGATGCGACCTGACATGGTATCAAGCACTTCCGTCCAGACAACCCGGAATGGTACAAAACAATTCTGTCAACTCGATCCGACGCAATCCCGAACACCTTGATTGACACGACCCGATATGGTGTGAATGATTCCGTTGATACGGCCCAACACGTTGTGTCCAATTGACTACTGTACACTCTTTAACGCTTATCGTCAAGTGGCCCCTGGCCTTTGATATGTAAAAAAAAAAAAGAAAGAAAGATGGATGACAGTAATTGCCAGGAATGCACTTAGGAGATTCAGAGTTCCGATCCTGTTGCGGTTACTACCTGACGAATAATTGGCCGAAACGTTGTGAAACAACAACTAAAAAAGATGAGAATAATAGTCCGCAATAAATAAATAAATAAATAAATAATATTCATCTCAATAATGAATTCCAATTAAATAATGTATAAGTTCATTCAATAAATTTCTTATATGGGTTTATGTGCATGCGATATCAGTTGCAATGTTAACTAATTTGCATACTGAATTGTGAAAAGGACATTTTATTAATTAACTATTATTAAAATTCAATGATTTTTGGCGTTTTATATAGCAAATATATACGGCATGATCACGTTTGACACACGGGTTCCTGCTAGATCACCGAAGTTTAGCAACGTTGAACCTGGTCAGTATTAAAATGGGTAACAATTTGTATGTGCTCTCCGCTTATCTCGGCATTGTTTCCAGTCGTTCTGGCCTTTTCCTTGCCACTGGACTCAAACAGTGCCGATTCAGAAGAGGTGTGGTTAGGGATTGCGCGACCCTTGCCTCACAATTACATGCGCTACTGCCCCTACAAGGTGTATCCTTTGTCTTTCAAGACTGAAAGGAAGCATGGATATAGCAAATAGTTAATTTGGTTTAATCTCCTAAACAAATATTTAGAATTTGCAAATGTCCCTATCTTTAGAGGGACTTGCTTGATGCTTAACAAACTGTGATCTATTTCTAAATAGCAAATGAAAAAAAAAAGCCTTCTTTTCTTTAATTTAACCGAAATTACAAAAATGGTTGTGTTTATCCATCTACATGATAAAGATATTGATTGGTGTATACAACAGAGTTACGAAGTGTTTATTACTTTAAGTTGATGCTCCGGCTCCGCGTACTTCAAGTAGAGAATTTTACGAAAAAAGGGATGAAGACTCGTCGAGGCAAACAACTTTTATTGCAAAGAATAGATTTCCGTAGCAAAATTTGATTAAGAGTATAGATTTTCTGTAGCCCGGCGCCATATATCTCGTTTTTTTTTTTTCATTTCGGAAGGATGAAGTAGGGTTTGTGATTGTTGAAAACTTACGGGAAAATCAAAAGAATTTTATTTTCGCAAAAACAATATGCACGAAACGTACAAATAATTATCGAACTTTATGGACCGAGAAACTCGTACACATATAATAGCATATGTTTGGAAAAAATTATATATATATATATATATATATATATATATATATATATATATATATATATATATATATATATATGTAAATGCATCTAGACAGAAAAATATAGAGACCATTATATATATATATATATTTATATGCGTATATATACGCACACGCATTGCCTATATGCACACGTGCATATGCGCATAAACACACACACACCAACAGACACAAACACCAACACACACACACATTATTCTATAGAATTCCCTAGGTATATTATTTTTAATATGCATTAGGTGATTGGGTTAGGGAACTTAATAGAAATAATGAAGATTTTGAATTAAAATGGTCAGTAGTGGACAGGGGTGGAGTATAGCCCTGGGAAATCAAAAAGGTGCAATCTATGTTTATTGGAAACCTTTTACAAAGTGAATTCCAAAGAGGAAATTTTGAAAAAAAGACTTGATGCCATACAGGGATGTCTTCACAGGAATAGATTTCTGCTATCACGCCTTAAATGTAAATGAGGTATAACTTTTTAAAATAATAAGGGTCCTCGGATGCTAGGATTAAATTTTAATGTAGGGTTAAATAGCTTGGAATGATGTAATCTAAATGAAGGTTCCAAATCTATTAAGCGAATATAGGTTCTATTATTCTAAACTGGGTAAGAAATATAAATAAAGTATAAAGCTCATCTAAGAATGGAATTTTTTCCATAACGGTGAGCATTTTTGTATTTAGTTGTAGCAGTATTGATGGCGAAATAAGTGATACCCTCTTCAAATCAATAAAACAACTTAATGAACTAGCAATTATCATTAAAAAATTAAATTAGCAATTTGGGGACTGGAAATTAATTTAATTGATTTTGTCATCTGATATATAAAGTTTGTAGAATCCATGCTGGTTTATTTATTTACTTACTTTACTCTTTGTTCTAAATGTTTTTACCCATAAATCCAGGGGCAGACATTTTCTCATCACAATTCATCAGCAAATAATATTCCGGATTGTTTGTTACAAATATCCAGGCACGATATGTCCATTATAGTAAAACTATGCATTGTTTGCGTCATTCTGCAGTGGCTAGTATTCCATTCCTTAAATATGGTGCCTTCATGATTTGGAGTTCATGCTGTCGTAAGAGATAGACAAAAATCCAAACGCATTTCTTAATACAGGACGAACGAAACTGTGATTGAACACAATCGACATAGCCGAAGGTTTTCCTTCAGGATCAAAGCCACCGTTTACCAACCGAAACCCTTGTGTCGGGGAGCCATAAAAGAACGCCGGAAATCTATATATCTGTAAAATTGAACGTGTCTCTGTGTGTGTGTCTGTGTACATTTTCCTATGCAATAACTCTGTCAGTTTTCAGTCTACAGACACTAAATTTGATATACAGGGTATGGAGATTTGGGAAAATCTTTGTAATCCGTTTACGGCCAGAAATTTGGCTGTCAAAGGGATCAAAGTTCAACGATTTGACCTTTGAGAATTCTGCCAAACTCCTCCGACAATTTTGGGTCTTAACAATTGTAATCTTAGGCATAGGTTCCTTGGACATGGATCTAACTTAATAACTTGATTTGAGCCCAAAACAATAAATGTTAAGGGGTCATGATAGGGGTCAAACTTAAAAAAATTGACCGCTTTTTTTTCTCCAACACCCGGGCAACGCCGGGCTGAAATGCTAGTATAGTTAAAAAATAGAAACTTCAATATATATATATATATATATATATATATATAACTACTTCATTTACTCACATAAAATTAATATACGAAAGTATAGATTTATATGTAAACTTTAAGTATTTACTTCAAAAGTGCTCAGTACGTAGGTAGAGCTAGTTAGTAATTTATAAAAT
This sequence comes from Euprymna scolopes, assembly GCF_053919585.1. Lineage (NCBI taxonomy): Eukaryota > Metazoa > Mollusca > Cephalopoda > Sepiida > Sepiolidae > Euprymna > Euprymna scolopes. The sequence continues at coordinate 107,825,390 of NC_136527.1, read as the reverse complement.
ATATATGGCGATTAAGCTAGACTAAATATTCGGCGTTTCATCCACTCTAGGATTCGTCAGGCGTATGCGCGAATTCTGTGGTTGTTTATCGTTTTTATACGGTCCTCTTCTGTTGAGGATTTTAGTTAGCCAATCAGCTTTCTAGTATCAACCGCACCCCTTCCTATCAGCCAATGGACATGCATGTTATCGAACAAAGGATCTGTTTTAAAACTAGTTTAGTGGTTTAAGGCAGACATTTTCTTTTCTTTTTTATATATATAAATATACATATGTGTACATACATATATGCACATATATATACATATATATATATACATACATATATGTGTGATCGTTTATGTATATTCATGTTTATTTAATTTATTTATTTGTTTATTTTCTATTGTTTTTGTTAGTTTAAAAACTATTTTGTATCGCTATCCTAGAGTAGATTTTATTTTGTGAACACAGTTATTTGCTATTTCTCTTCTACAGTTTAATAGATTTTGGGGTTCTTTAAAGTACAGGATAGCAAATTTTTCATGAAGGCATAATTTACATGGGTCGTCTAAATGCCTACACGTGGTAGCTTGTCTTATTATTTTCCATTCGACTACCGGCGAATGTCCGCTTTCTTTGAGTTCCCAGTATTTATTCGCTAGTGTTGTTTTTATATGGTGTTTTTTTATTGTTGAATGTACTTTTGTGGTCATAGTATCGGGTTTTGACATCTAAGGAAGTCATGCCTACGTAATACTTCTTGTTATCCGGGTTTTCTTTCGCAAATATTGTTGCCTGATAAACTTGCATTTATCTTGTTCCTTATTTTTATTTATAGTATGTTCTTGTCCGGGGTTGGTTTATTATTATTATTATTATTATTATTATTATTATTATTATTATTATTATTATTATTATTATTATTTCTGGTAGTGTTAGTTTTATTTTTGTCATGGTGTCTACTTTTTATTGTTTATTTTGTTGTTGTTTACATTGTTTTTATTTAATATATTGTTATTATGTGCTTTAATTATCTCTAATTTTCGATACAACTGTAGGATAACTTTCAGGCATTTTTATTGAAAATTTTGTGTAAGGGGTTTGTTGCGGAAAGTGTTTTTCAATAAGATCTAGAAATTTTTTGCCAAGTTTTGTTTTTAACATCTGATTGTATGGGGCCGTATACCAAATTGTAGTTCTTTTTCCTCTATTTTTAATTTTATTATAGTTATTGGCGTTTTGTTGCTAATTTTTGATATCGATATTTTTGTATCCACTATTTTTTAGCGCTTTTGGTTGGACATTTATTTTGAAGTGGCCTGATAAACTACTATTTGGTATTACTGCTAACCTTTGTGGATACAGACAACTACCACGGAACCGAGTACTCAGTAAACTACAGGTTTTTATACCAGAGTTTCCTTCTCCTAGATGCATGTTTTAACAGAAACTAGTAAATTAAAGCGACCTCAGATACCAACCTGGAAATTTATACGACTCATCGCGATACATAAAGTGCCTAAACTTCCTAAATGGTCATCCCTCTAGTACTAGCCAGGCTCAACGTTGCTTAACTTCGGTGACCTGGCCATAACCGGTTTGTCAATGCGATTGTACTGTATATATATATATATATATATATATATATATATATATATAGATTTATAACACCATTGAATACAACAGAAAAAAAATGACTGTTGTTTAGAGTTAAAATTTGTGTGAAAAAGAAAAAACAAACAACAAAAAAAAGAAATTTATTTCTTTTGTTTTCATTTAATTTTACTCTATATAAAAAAAATCTCGCATTGTTCTTGGCTTTTAATTTTACCTTATAATTTTCTTCAACAATGCTTCAAGCAAACTACAATCTACTTATATATATATATATATATACTGTATATATATATGTGTCTGTGTGTGTCTGTCTGTGTGTCTGTCTGTGTGTATGTGTGTGTATGTGCAATTCCTCTAACTATATATTTGTTAGCACTTCTGATATAATGCCTGTTTTTTTACTTTCCATCTGCGCATTGGTCTATCCCTTCTGATAAATGCAATTGATGTTTTAAATGATTGCAGCTATAAATCCTCTTGCAATAACGAGCAAAATTCCTCCCATAAAATGTCGCGGATGCCCTCGGCCGTGAAATCACATCTGAAGTAACCAATACGCGCATAGGCTGAACGTCAATGCAAACACGGGCACAATAACCACAACACGGCATTAAGCAACACCAATAAATGAGATGCATTGAAACTCAACAATGTTATTAAAATATATTTCTTAACAAAAGGCAAAATATATGAATGAAATAAAATAAAATGAAATAAAACTACAGACAAACACACACACACACACACATATATATATATATATATAAATATATATATACATATATATATAAATATATATATACATATATATACATACATACATACATATATATATATATGTATAAGGAATGAAAAAATGTACCAGCGGTGGTTGACGTTATGTTTAAAGAAAAATAGAAAAAACCGAATGAAATTATTAAAAAATCAACGTTTCGTCCTTGTCTCAGAGGACATCTTCAGGATAATTGAAATAAAAATGTGATAAAAGAAAAAGTCATAGATCGTGCGAAAGAAGACAGTTTTTTAAAATCCAACCCATGTCGGGAAAGGATTATTTCAATTATCCTGAAGATGTCCTCTGAGACAAGGACGAAACGTTGATTTTTTAATAATTTCATTCGGTTTTTTCTATTTTTTCTTTAAACATATATATATATATATATATATATATATATATATATATATATATATATTTATATACTGGCAAAAGTACCCGTCGTTATTTTCCCCACTATATATATATATATATATATATATATATATATATATATATATATATATATATAATACTAAACAACACCGAGCGTTTTTCTTGAGAAATCAAATGAAAGATGCACACTAACCAAAGAAGCTGACGGATTTTAAATTTCATTAACTTCCTCAATATTTAACTTATACTTACCAATTTTCATATGTAGGTAGATGAGCCTCTCCGTGATATTTTCAGATATAGTAAGATATCATAGTCTACTTATTCTAATTTTATTTACACAACTTAATCTAGGGTATGTTTTTTACAAGGTCTAATTTTAGTCATGAAAAATGACGTTACTCAAATTTTCACACTCTTGTGGTCTCTGCACATCACTTAATATTTCAGGGCTTATGGCCCTAATTTCCTCCTCTATATTGTTTTTAAGAGCATTTATTGTGGCTGGTTTTATTGCATTGAGAGTAAGGGGATTTTTTGTGTTTCGTCGAAATTCTCTTTGAGTTTCTGATATTGACTCATTCCACCGAAAATTCGACTCTACAATAAATATCCACTCCTGACTTTGGGAGGGGTATTCTAGGGGATCTGAAAAATAAAAGAAAAATATAAAAAATTAGGAAAGTTATAATTTTGAGACAACCTGTATTTAATATTTTACCAATCATTTATTTCAAACACATACACATGCTACAATTTCTCTCTCACTATCCAACTTTTTTTGCATGCTTATCTGACCGCTTTCAATTGTAGCTGTCTAGTGTATAGAACGAAATGCGTGTTCATCATCACGTCGCGGTCACCAAATTGCAGTGGTGGTGCAAATTAGGAATAATGAATTGAATTGAGAAAGAGGCGAACTTTTTTCTTTTTTTTTTTACATAGGCATCACCACATTATCAAGGCCAAGAGGCCACTCAAGGATAAGGGTTAAAGAGTGTACAGTAGAAATTGGACAATATAGTAATCATTAGTAATGAAAATTTGGTAAATTTGATAACTTATATGGAACGGCTCATCAAGAACTTATTTACGTTAGACTTGAAGACAACGATATTGTAGCCAGCCGGAAAGCAGGAAAACGGAAGACAATTCCACAGGCGTGCAGTTCTAAGAAAGAAGCTTTGTTCATGGAATCTACGTTTAGGTTTAGGCACAGATAAAGAGTGGGGGGAATTATTGATAGTGTTTACAGCTAGATGAGTGTTTCTTGTGAAAGTTTGGCGAGGGGGGGACCATAGATTGAAGCTCAGTCGAACACTTTCCATGAAAATAACGATACATCAGAGACAGACTCGCAACATCTCTTCTGTGAGATAGAGGTTGCAAGGAAGAGAAAAGGACATCTCCTACGAGGCTACAAAGTCTATTTTGAACTCTATCAAGGCAGGACAAGTCCTTTCTAGCAGCTCCTGCCCAGATGTGGCAACAGTATTCCATCCTTGGACGTACCTGGCTCTTATATAGATAGAGAATAGCATCAGCAGTGAGATATCTACCGGATCGATAGAAAGATCCCACCATTTTTCCAGCGGCCTTGGCAACAGATTTGATGTACGTGTGCCATTTAAGATCAGGAGTAATGGTCAAGCCCAGAAGCTTGTCAAAACTTGAGGTCTCCTGAAGACGAGAGCCATTCATTTCAATTGATGCCAGATGTGGATCAGAATGTTGATGATGTAAAGAGAGAAGCTTGGTTTTAGATGCATTAAAAGTAACCAGCCACTCCTTTCCCCATTGTACTCCGTGCTCAAGATCAGAGGAGAGAGAATTGGAGAGAACTAGGTCGTTTACTGTCTTAGATGTGCTACCATAAATGGTAGTGTCGTCAGCATAAATGTCTACAAATGATGTAAGGATGTGATTTGGAAGATCATTAATGTTGATCAGGAAATGAGTTGGGCCCAGGATGAACCCCTGAGGGACACCGGCATTAATACTGTGAATCATACGTGTTAAATTGAATTAAACGAACTAGGATTTATTTCGTGAACAAACAAGTGAAAGGAAAGGGTACATCACGTGTTCATGTCCGCGTTCGTCTCTCGCTGTTTACTGGTGAGAAGGAGAAAGTCTATTGTTGTAGAGAGAGAAAGAAAAAAGTCAATCCAGTTTGGTGTGCGTCTCTCGCTGTTAGCTGGTGAGGAGGAAAGTCTGTTGTAGTATAGAGAGAAAATGAGAAAATGTCAATCCAGGCCATGGAGATAGAAAACGTATAAAGTGTACATACTCTCTGTTAGCTCGTGTCCCATACATAGTAGCAGGGGACGTTAGGCATGCGCCTCCCGAAAGGGAGGGGGCTGGTTAGCCGAACCTCTCAGCTCGAGAGCTGGTCCGAAAAAAGGCTGGAAACAGCTTGTCTCTTGCTTTTATACTTGTTTCCGGTAATCTTTTGCGCATGTGTGGATTTCCTTTGAGAGGGGAAGTGACGTTGTCCTTGTGTGCGTACGTTAGCATGTGTGTGTGTGTGTACACGTGAATGTGAGTGTATGTACGCGAACGTGAATATATCTACTTGTGTGTACATGTGCGCGTATGTTTGTGTGCGCATGTATATGACAAGAGATATGGCTTGAGATGTGAACGCGTGTTTTTGTGTGAGACTAGAAAAGGCTCCCACGCAATAAATGTTTACTTTTTGACAAAGTTTCAGAAGCGAAACGAAATATTCAATCAACACAAACAAGATTCAATTTTTCAAATCGTCTATGTAATATTTGTGTATATAATTCAGCAAGCTAGTGTTTTCGATCTGATGGCGCAAATGTTTACTATTATATAAAAGAAAGCACGTATTCTGTTCTACAAGTTGTGATCCGTTGTTTTAAATGTAAAGTGTAACGTGAACCGACATCTTGCTGCCCAAATCCCAACATAGTGCCCCAGTAGTTGCTGCCCCTGATAGTAGCCCCCTACACCACAGTGGCAATATGCCTTGTTTACGGTGAAAATGTAACAAAAAAAAAGTTTTCAAAAAAAACAAAACACAAAAACAAAAAATAAAAAATAAAAATCAACAAATACTTATTTTGTAACGTTTTACACATTTTCTTATGCTCATTAACGATATGATGAATAAAATAGGTTTTGCCGTTTGTATTTCAATCTGAATATGTTTGCCAAGCCACTAGCAGTTCAGCCCGGTTTTGTTCAGGCCCTATGTACTGTTCCTAACTTTATGTGCATATGTATATATATATTAAATGTTTGACTCTTGTCCCGGTAACCTACATCTAAAATTTCAAGTGTTTACACCTAAAATTGGCAGAGGAGTTTGGTAGAGTCTGCAAAAGCCAACTCTTTCAACTTTGAACTCTTGGCAGCCAAATTTTTGGCCAAAAACTGATTAAAAAGCTTGCCCTATGTCTGAATACACTTTATGTAAAATTTCAAATGTTTAGACCAAAAATTGGCAGAGGAGTTTGGTAAAGTTTTCAAAGGTCAAATCGTTGAACTTTGACCCCTTAAGAAAGAATGTTAATCAATCGTAATTTACAAAAACAAGAGAAAGGTTAATCTAACTTTTAGAAAAAGGACAAAAAATATTAATGGCTATCCGCATGTGACGATGTGTTGGAAAACAGTATGCACGTTGCATATAAACAAAAAGATGTAGCACGCTAGCGTAGCTGTATAGGAAGTTAACATGTACGGTATATTTAATGTAAAACTTTTTATTTTTTACACAGTGATCATCACTTGTCAAGGCCCGGAAGCCACTCAGGGATAAGGGTTATTGCAAGTACATTACGTAACCAGTCTTTACTTATGAACATGTTTCGATGTTTTTTTATTTAATTATTTGAAATATTACCTCATCTTTCGGACGATTATTCCTCTGGCCTTCGTCAGGTTAACCACAACAGTATAGGAATGTCGAACTCTCCAACTCCATCCACAGCAATTACTGCTTTCAATAGTTGTTGTCTCACCACGGTTTGGTCAATTAATCCTCTGACCGACTTTAGGTGGGATTGAAACCGCTACCTCCAGACAATTGGAAATTGTGGATTTATAAGATCAAAAAATCCAACTTTGATTGCCCTTTGGGGCCCGTGGTGTAGTGGATAGAAATGCAGGAATATCCAAGATTCCAAGTGGGTATTGTCTGGAGGTAGCGGTTTCAATCCCACCCAAAGTCGGTCAGAGGATTAGTTGACCAAACCGTGGTGAGATAAATGCAACTACTGAAAGCAGTAATTGTTGTGGATGTAGTTGGAGAATTTGACATTTCTATCTCGTTGCGGCTAACTTGACGAAGGCCAGGAGTATAATCGGCCGAAGCGTCGTAGAAAACAACTAGAAGAGGAGGATAATAGTCCAAATAATTAAACAAAAAAAAACAAAAAAAAAATTTACTCATCTCCAAAATAATTCCAAAAATTAGTTCAATATTTCGATGTGTTAATATGTTTGTAATTGGGGTATTTTATTTAAAACGATTGCCTCTTATGTAGAGGAAAGCCAGGTGTGTAAATCTCTGGAGCGTTCGTTTAACGAGAATTTTATCATGACGTCCAATCAAGGTTATTCCATTGCACGACAAAAAAGAAAAACAAACGAAAGAATACGACCATATTGTAGTCAGTTGGAAAGCAGGAAAACGGAAGAGAGTTCCACAGCTGTGCAGTTCTAAGAAAGAAGCTTTGTTCATGGAATTTACGTTTCTGTTTAGGTACAGATAAGGAGTGGGGGGAAACCATTGATAGACGAATGCTTCTTGTGAATGAATTACGAGGAGGAACCATAGATTGGAGACCAGGCGAGCACTTGCTATGAAAATAACAGTAAAGCAGAGACAGGCTCGCAACGTCTCTTCTGTGAGGAAGAGGTTGCAGGGAACATTGTTGACTGGAATTTTATCATGACGTCCAATGAAGGTTATCCCATTGCCCAACAAGAAGGGAAAACAAACAAAAGAATACAACGATAAACAAGATTTTTTTGTTTTAATAAATGGAAAGATAAATAGCGAAAGAAAGCTATAGTCAGTTTTATGTTCACGAATAACAGTGTCTGCCAAATTAGTCTCTCTGGCGGTTCTCAAAGAACTCCATTAACAATATTGTAAGGGATAGTGGGGGTAAGAATATAGGCGTAGTCAGGACTTACTGCGTGTCAAAAAACTTAAATAAAACACGTCAACACTTAATCTTTTTAAAAGAGGGTGTATGTAAATTACCTCCCTTGCGCCATTAACTTAAATGTTCTCATTCGAGAAAATTTCAATCCTCTCGGTTCTGTAATCCAAGAAAATAATCCAAATCTTCTGTGGTGTAATGTATTTCTATAGAAGATTTCTTGGTTCCGTTTGACCTGTGAATTCCAACGCCTCACTGGAGTTAGTGTTCTTTTTTTACAAGACCGATTCTAGGCCTTAAAATAGTTCTTTCTTCCTCGGTGAAGAGGTCGTTGTAATTTCGTTTACAACTCTGATTTTTTAAAACAGTCTTTTCTGACTAATTCTGTGTCGTCTTCCTTGACGAATCTCGATTGTAGAAAAAGAAACCAAACCGCCGGTTTCTCTTGTTTAAACTTGCGATTTTAACGTCTTTTCTCTTGACGCGGGATAGCGAGCCGACTTCTCTTTCTCTTGTTCAAACTTGGAACAAAATAGCGCACAATCTCCTTTGATCAATTGAAAGACACGCATTCAACACGTGATATAACAAGCACAAGATACACCAAGAAAAGGGGGTAAAGAAGGGGAATGAGAAAGAAGGAAAGACAGAAGGTGAAAAATAAAATTTCTGCACGTTTTTGTAGGATTTACATTCTGACATCAACAACAACCAATGAGATTGGATGGAATGTAAGAAGGGGGAAATCATAAATTTTTGGAATCGGGAAAAAGAAAAGAGTAGTTTATGTATGTAAGTATATAAGTCAGATAATAAGGGCGCAACCCCATATCTGAAAAAATTCAGAACACCTCTCGGTATTTACTGGGTGCGGTAAGAACACTTTTAATTTAGAGAGAAAAATAGAAACTACTTCCATTATAGATGGCGGCGACTGTAATGATATTGCTCCTAGGATGTAATGTCGAATTTTAATATAACGAGTAAATGTGTGTAAGATGACGTTCAAAAGTTACATAATATAGTGGCTGATAGTGTACACATAATACATTTTTATGTAGCATCTGTTCCACAAGAGAGTGGTCATCTATTTGTTTCCTTAAAATCTTTAAAAAAAAATTACACCCAATAGAACATATATGGGGGTTTATAAAGGTCAAGCTTAGTAATGAACGGTTTAAATTATTAGTTGATTTAAAAGAAGCTATATTTACAATTTGAACATCAATAAACCCGGAATACTGTAATAATTACAGATAACTCTTTTCTTCTGATATTAATGCCCCCCCCCTGAGTTCTTGGGTCACAGGCTGACCTATCAGCTTACAGGGCGCATTGATTCATTTGCTCCCTAAAAATCCTTGAGGGAACATCAGTCAGTAGAACCGGACCTTCAGCCAAGCAACACCTCTTCTCTCGTCCCGTATCCACTGGACATCTTGATCTAGCATTGACGGCCTCCACTGAAGACAACTTCTATTAGTTGGGGACGACACGACACTGATCGATGACGACCCCCAAAAGAACTTTCTGTTCCTTCTACCTTTTTCGTAGTCCGACCTGCCAGTTCCTGCTACCAATAAATATGTCAAATTGTTATTGTTAAAAAGACGTTTGTTCCTATTTACAATGCCGCCCCACGGGACAGAGTTAGACACCAGGGTCGTTTTTTAATGTTGAGAAAAGGAAAAAAAAAATTGTCTCAGTCGTGAAAGATTTCTCTTCCACTGACAGAGAACAAGAAATTGAAGTGCAGCATCTGAAGAACAGATACTACACTTTGATCTTGTTGGATTTATTTGCTTCCCCACTGAGCAAATTAGGCACAAGGCCGTTTTTTAATGTGGAGATGGAGGGAGGGGGGAAGTGGGGACCAGCTCCCGAGAGGTGGGAAATGGGAGCTGGATAGTAACTGCTGGTATGAAGGGTTGCCCCTACATTGACCAAGGTCAGATATGTGGGGTTACCCTACATATGGTCTTTGCTAGTCATAGCTTGCAGCATCTGTCGGACAGATACTACACTTTGATCTTGTCCCGATGGCCAAGTGTGTTCTTTAAATATATTTTATTAAAGGACGTTTAAAAGGTAAGAGTGACGAAATATTATATTAATAAATTTACTGCCATATTTCTCCTTACTAGACCAAGTTACCGATATACAGGTAATTTCCGAAAATCCTATATATCAAGTTACCACTAAACCGGGATTTTTCCAACCACGTGTTTACCAAATCGCTGCTTAGTCTCGATTTAGCGCAAGCCTAACATTTTGCAAATGACTTCCTTTGTTTTAGCGGAGTTGTGAGTTGTTTTGTAGACTAAAGTAGCCATGAAGCAAGCTAGTGACCAACCAAGGACTCCAAAAGGTTAAAGAGTGAAACCAAGAAGTTCCACGATGCAACAAATGTTGGATAAAGTGACAAATTCTGATTCAGATAAAGGCAAGTTTGATCAATAGTATGTTTCTGAATCAAGTAACGCTAGTGATGATGAATATATCGATGAAGGATAAAGTGATGGTAATTCTGATGATTAAAATCGGTCTGTGCATCAAGGAGAGCTCCACCTGTTGGGCAGACTGGCACACGAAGGCTGAATGCTAGCAGCAAAAAATTACTAACGCGTTTAAATTGTTTTTCACAATTTTGCGCAGGAGGTCAGGCACAGGGGAAAATCAGGTCCAGTTGTACAGGTCTGGTAGGATCAAAAATTATATCTTCTTATTATATATATATATTCTAACTGAATAATATGATATCAAATTAAATAGAGATTAATTCTCTAAAATTTTTAAGTCTTTAAAAATATACTTGTGGAATTTAGTGGTGGTGGGGGGCATTTTCTTAAACATCCGTACTATTTCTTTTGGTGGCGGGGGGTGGAGAAGGTAGTTAATCGAGAATAATTCTCTTAAATTTTTAAGTCTTTAAAAGTACAGGTTTTATTGTAAAAATATAATGCTTCATATAAAATTACACATTTTATTTGTATTTCCTTGAAATCTCAAACAAAAAAAAACCCAACCTTTTTACATCATTCAATTTCGTGTAATTCTTTTAACGTTAACTGCAATACGTAAAATTTTGTTTACAGATTTTATTTGTGTTTCCTTAAAATCTAAAAACAAACAGCAATTTCGATATCATTCAATTTAGCGTTAGCTGTAATATGTGAAAATGTGTTTACAGAGCTACAAGCATGGATGGATTTATGACAAAAACGCGAAGTAACTGCGGATTAAGCGACGCAGGATCTGAAGCAGTCTGATGAAGCTGCTGCTTCGTCAAAATTATCAAGAAATGATCGTAAACATTGTGAAACCTATATATATATATATATATATATATATATATATATATATATATATATATATATATATATATATATATATATATATATATACTTCAGATTAGTTTTTATTTAACAATCAGTTGTTATGGAAACGTGAGATTGTAAAATTTACAAAATATTACTGGCAGTAATATTCTATAAGTTATCCCATCTAAACAAGAATTGCTCGATATGCAAGATAGAGCAAATAAATTAAATTGTAATTCAATGAATTTAAAAGAAAAACTCTCATTGAAATGAAATGAAGTGGTTGAGTTTCATATCAAAGAATTTTTATTATTCTAAGCAAGACAAAGAATGCTTTAGAAAATTAATCTCCTTAACCTATAGGGTTTCGATGTCTACCATCTCATCAGAGGAGAGAAAATCCGCATAGCTGAGTAGATATCCGATTCGGATATCTACACAGCTATGCGGATTACCCAATATATAACTTGGACCTTATTACCAAACCGATGTAAAGAACGCATAACATGGGTTTTTACCAAGCAAGCTGAATCTAAAAAAAAAACTTTCATATCCTTTTTCTGCAAATCCTCCTGCTACAGGACTTCTGATAAATGTATTATTTCGACTTCGACTTTCCATGCCTCACTGAGACAAATAGGGTACATACCTTTATAAGTATTTGCTAATATTTTCTCTCCTCTGATGAGATGGTAGACATCGAAACCCTATAAGTTAAGGAGATTAATTTTCTAAAGCATTCTTTGTCTCGCTTAGAATAATAAACATTCTTTGATATGAAACTCAACCAATTCATTTCATTTCAATGAGATTTTTTTTAATTCATTGAATCACAATTTAATATATATATATATATATATATATATATATTATTTTAAATCGCAACTTTATTACATATAAAAATCGATAGAACATAAACTCTCTAATAATATATACGAAATCTGCAAGGATTAAAATATCATATTTAATCATACTTTACGACCGGGTTACACCGGGCGTCCCTGCCAGCTTAGATAAATACTTTTGCACTTTTAACAAAAGAGCTACAATCAATAATATCAGATCTTCACCATTCACGCTGAACATCTACAGAATGCCAACATCAATATATTACATATGAATGAGTTCCCTGTGGAATTTCCACAGGTCCCGCTAGTTATTATTTTAATAATAATAAAAGGACAAGATGTGTTTGTTATTTTTAAGTCATGTATTGAGTATTTCGGATTTAGATTGGTCTGGAAAGACTGTGCTGGTATTTGTACAGATGGTGCCCCTTGCAATTGTAGAATGTCCTAATCGCACAAAAATAAAATTCAAATATTATCAATACATATTGTTTCATTTATAGAAAAGCACTTGTTGCTAAACTCCTGGATCTGAACTAAAATCTGTATTGAAATTAGTTAAGATGAGGTCACTTAAATGGCGATTGGTTGGTTGTTTTTGTTTTACGGCATATCAACCCTTTTCAGGTTATTTAATGCCGAATCCAAAAATTTTGAAGAATAATTTTTTAATAGAATATATTTGTTGTTTTCAAGTCGATTTCTATTTAACCCATAGTCGGGACCCTAACCGGTACTACCAGTCCGGATCAGAGTGGATCTGGGAGCAATGGCAATTAAAGGGTGGCTTCACACTCCCAAAAGCCCGCAAGCTGGGGCCTCACCATTGGATGTAGTTAAAGGTCATATCCAGGACCGGGTGTGTATGAAAGCAGATCACTCTACTTTGATCCAGTACACAAAAAATACGTTGGTTGTCGAGGAGGGGGTATTATCTCGTTTTTTTTTACGAATTAAAAGAAGAGTTATTGACTTTTTGTCCACAAAGAAAATCTTAAAAACTTTGTAGATTTTTTTTTTTACACGGTGGTCTCAACTTATCAAGGCCCGGATGCCACTCAGGGATAAGGGTTATTGCAAGTACAGTACGTTAGTGTGGAGATTTGATGAAGTGTTTACTTAACAATAGCATGCAGGGTAGGAACGAAAATATACGGCATTCTATAATAAAAACCTCACCTGTCTGTTTAAATGTATGTATGTATGTATGTATGTATGTATGGGGCGACAAATTGGTCTGGAGTGTGAGGTGTGCGGGAGATTATGTCTGAGCAGAGCTGGGCTGTTGAGCCACCAGACTACTCATCAGCGCAGTGCGCCACAAAGCAGTCTTGTGTTGCCAAATCTAACCTGTGTCAACTGCAGGTGGACGTGCTAAACAGCAGGTAGTTTAAGGCGGCATTTGACTATACATAGAAGTGACCATCAAGAACGTGCAGCTAGTGGCGCACATGTCTGCACAATGTGTGCCAAACAATGCCAGAGTTTGGCAGGGCTTAAAAGCCACCTTCGTGTGGCCCATTACTGATTTGTTTTCATGTTTCTTCGTATATATTTTTTATATGCTCTATATAAAGTAATGGCAAAATTCGAAAACAAATTTGCTGCACTCATGTACGCATGTACGTATGTATGTATGCATGTATGTATGTATGTATGTGTCAGGTCATGTCATATGCTACTGGTACCATGTAACCCAGTACTACCTGCCTCATGGTCGGGTCACCGGCGACTAAACTGGTCCCCCCACCAGACTTGTTTGGTGAGGAGGGCGGCTAGTCTCCCTGAAGGATTAAAAACAAGACCTTCCAAAGGGCGAATGAAGTCTTTTTTCTCGGCCAACGGCCAACTAGCACCGTGTATATTTGTGTGTGTGTATATGTGTATTGGGGTGGAGAGGGCTCCCGTAAGCCGTGGTGAAGGCAACCTTTATAGGAGAAGCAAATCTCTGATTTAAAAAACTATAAAGCGGAAGACCATTACCCGCATTAAGCTGGTCTGCAGTTTAATTTGTTGCTGGCTATCTTGCTCTTGCTTGTTGCTGGATCTCAACATTTTGAACCGAGAGAGAGAGAGACTTAGCTGTCGTACAAAGCTAAGACTCTGTAACATCATATTTGTATAGATACTTCCTCAGGCATTTGGGCTCATGGATTTTAAATGTCTGAGGGAGTGGCACTCGTCTGACAAGACGTTGCAATCATCATGTATGTATGTATGTATGTATGTATGGGGCGACAAATTGGTCTGGAGTGTGAGGTGTGCGGGAGATTATGTCTGAGCAGAGCTGGGCTGTTGAGCCACCAGACTACTCATCAGCGCAGTGCGCCACAAAGCAGTCTTCTGTTGCCAGATTTTACATGTGTCAACTGCAGGTGGACGTGCGAAACAGCGGCATTTGAATGTATATAGAAGTGACCATCAAGAACGTGCAGCTAGTGACGCACATGTCTGCACAATGTGTGCCAAACAATGCCAGAGTTTGGCAGGGCTTAAAAGCCACCTTCGTGTGGCCCATCACTGATTTGTTTTCATGTTTCTGTGTATATATTTTTTATATGTTCTATATAAAGTAATGGCAATATTCGAAAACGAATTTGCTGCACTCATGTACGCATGTACGTACGTACGTATGCATGTATGTATGTATGCATGTATGTATGTATGTATATTTAGTTGTAAATAATGTGTGAAGTTTGTCATCATTGTCTGCCTTCGGGGCGTGAGTTTTTGTGTGCAAACATTTTATTTAAAAAAAAATACAGCCGTTTGAAACGCGGTTCTGTTCATTTGGATTTTTCGTCGAATTCTATGTATATTTAGTTGTAAATAATGTGTGAAGTTCGTCATCATTGTCTGCCTTCGGGACGTGAGTTTTTGTGTACAATCATTTTATTTAAAAAATCAAACAAACAAACAAATAAAAAACTCCAGCCGTTTGAAACGCGGTTCTGTTTATTTGGATTGTTCGTCTGATTCTATGTATATTTAGTTGTAAATAATGTGTGAAGTTCGTCATCATTGTCTGCCTTCGGGGCGTGAGTTTTTGTGTACAAACATTTTATTTAAAAAAAAGAGGGGAAAAAAGGAAAAAGGAGAAAAGAAGAGGGAGAAGGAAAAAAGAAGAAAAAAGACAAAAAAACAAAGAAACTCCAGCCGTTTGAAACGCTGTTCTATTCATTTGGATTTTTCGTCTGATTCTATGTATTTAGTTTGTTTTGGATTTTTTTTTCAAACTCATTGAATTGTACCCATCACCTTGAGGATATATGACTTTTGGAACGCTCCTTCATGTGTATTTTACATGTATGTGCATGTGTATATGTGTGTATTCATATGTAAGTACATGCTTATAATGTGTGCCTCTATGTATGTATGTATGTTTACATGTGTGTGTACATGTATATGTATTTTTGCGCGAATTCTGTGTGTATGCATGTATGTGTGCATGCCTGTGTTTATTTCCATGCGTATTTGGGGTGGAGGGGGCTCCCGTAAGCCGTGGTGAAGGCAACCCCTCTAGGAGAAGCAAATCTCTGATTTAAAAAACCATAAAGCGGGAGACCAGTACCCGCATTAAGCTGGCCTGCAGTTTAACTTGTTGCTGGCTATCTTGCTCTCGCTTGTTGCAGGATCTCAACATTTTGACCCGTAATAGAGACTTAGCTGTCGTACAAAGCTAAAACTCTGTAACATCATCTTTGTATAGATACTCTCTCAGGCATTTGTCTATAAAAAATAGTCCTATAGCAATGGAAAGTTTGTGACGCGTGTAGGCTTGAAATGCTGGAAGCATGTAATAATTAACCTGCCATCATTATATGTATCCGTGTGTCTATGTATGCACGTATATGTGTATGTATGTTTATATATGTACATGTGTATATATATATGTGTATATGTATGTATATATGTATATATGTTTGTGTGTGTTTGTATGTATATATGTATATATATGTTTGCCTATGTATGTATGTATATGTATGTGTATCTATGTATATGTGTATGTTTGTGTATAAATGCATAGATATGTATGCATATGTATATGTTGTTAAATGTATGTCTATATGTGCATATATGTGTACGTATTTTTATGTGTATATTTATGTATTTGTGTGTTTGTATTTGCATATGTGTGTATATATACGTGTGTATTTGTGTATGTATGCATGTGTGTATGTATATGTATTATGTATGTATGTATATATGTATGCATATGTGTGTATGTTTATGGATATATGTGTGTGTATGCGTGTACGTATATATATGTATATATAGCAATGACCGTCTTCAGTGTCATGTCTGCTTTAGTCTGTGAATTCGCCAGTACCACTAAAAAAAGGTAATGTTCGGGCTCATGGACTTTAAGTGTCTGAGGGAGTGGCAGTCGTCTGACAAGACGTTGCAATCATCATTTATGCCGCTTAAGTCCCAGTCATGGATCAAATGGCATGGTGGGCGAAGAAGGCTCCCATAAGCCGTGGTGAAGGCAACCTCTCTAGGAGAAAGAAAAACCCTGATATTAAACCTGCAGCGACTGCTGCTTCCAATGATGTTGACTTGCTCTTCTTTTTTGTTCAATGTGGCAGTTGTTTAGAGAGTAGGATTGTCTCAGTCCAAAGTCTTTCCTCACTATAAAAAACTTCGAGCACAGGCATTACTTGATATGCAATGGAATACACACTTTGCAATCAGTGTGTATCTCGATAACAAAAAGGCTGTCTTTGGAATACCCTTCCGGGTTCCTTCTTCCCCAACTGTACTGACATGCAGAAGTCCAAGTGTAACGTGAACCGACATCTTGCTGCCCAACTCCCCACATAGTACCCCTGTAGCTTATGTCCCTGATAGTAGCCCCCTCCATCAAAGTGGCAATGTGCCTTGTTTGGAGTGAAAATGTAAAAAAAAAAATACTGTCCATTTGTGTCGACTGGCATGAATTCTCGTCTCATTCTTGAGTTATTCTTGGCCTTGATAAATGGTGTTATTGACAGTAAAATAGAAAGAAAATAAATTATCGTACATTGGGGGGGGGTGACTAAACATGGTACAAGCAGCCAACCGACGGAAGCAAATGCGATTAATATCCAATCAAGTAAAAGTCATTCATGCTGACTCGTATTTAAAAACCTAATTCGATAAGTAAGTCTGAAAATCGAATTAAGAATTTAACTGAAGATTTATTTATTTTTTTTTATTCGAAAACAGAAAATTTTAAACGAGCTTTAATCTGTCGAAAACACTTTCTTCCAAATCGATTTTCGCATTATAACTTAAATACATTCATAAACACGCAATGGAACACACACACACACACACACACACACACACACACACACACACACATACACATACATACACACACGCGCGCGCATAATATATATATATATATATATATATATATATATATATATATTTAAAAGAGTGTAGCCATCAACAACTGTGGGATTTTTCAGCTTTTATCATTCTGTATTTTAAAATATTTTTATAACGCGTTTCAAGCTTTGTACGGCTCTCTTCA
>NC_136527.1:107797811-107805311 GCF_053919585.1 Euprymna scolopes | reverse complement strand
TCATCTAAAAAAATTCGGAATAGTTGAAAAGATATTTGTTTGGTTCACGTGTACGAACGCCCCCCCCTTCCCCCATATATAATTTTTATCTTCGTCTTTTTTTTCAATTTTCTTAAGCAGATTTTCACCGAATGGACACTCATCTACCAGATTATGAAAAATACAAAAAAAAAAAAATCAATATAAAAAAAATAAATTGAAATCAATATAAATATTTGTGCTCGGTTTCTAATGCAATGTTCTAGTATATATATATATATATATATATATATATATATATATATATATATATATATACATATATATATATATATATATATATATGAATAAAAAAGAATACGAAAAGTATAAAAGCTTATAACTTTTCTTTATTCGTTTTCAATTCGTGACGTGCACAAATACAAAATAATAAGAACAAATAGTTAATGAAAAATGTTAAAAACACAATATTATGAAAAAAATTAAAAAACCTTTTTTACAGGTACATCATTTTAACCGATCCTTCAGTCTTCATCGGTGTAGTGAAAGTATATATATATATATATATATATATATATATATATATATATACCATTACTTTTTACTATAATAATTAAATACCTACAGACACTAGTGTTTCATCCTTTCGGGATTCTTCAGTGCAGGGTGTCACGATTACTACCAGTCGAACGATTCGAACCCCGCGACACGAGACATCTCTGGCTCGATTAGCGGAGGCCGTATCCATTCGGCTACTATTAATCGTGTGAAATAGCGTTGAATTTTAAACATTTTAATTTAAATGTTCATTACGTCAGACAGACAGTGATCAAATCGTTATACGATGATCTACGCATAAGAGCTAAATTGACCGACTTTTTAATTCAACAGAAAGTGCTCAACGATAAGAAACGCATTTCTTAAAGGGGCTGTCATATTCTTTTTTATTCATATATATATATATATATATATATATATATATATATATATATATATATATATATATATGAATAAAAAAGAATACGAAAAGTATAAAAAGCTTATAACTTTTCTTTATTCGTTTTCAATTCGTGACAAATAAGAACAAATAGTTAATGAAAAATGTTAAAAAAACACAATATTATCAAAAAAATAAAAAACTTTTTTTACAGGTACATCATTTTAACCGATCCTTCAGTCTTCATCGGTGTAGTGAAAGTATATATATATATATATATATATATATATATATATACCATTACTTTTTACTATAATAATTAAATACCTACAGACACTAGTGTTTCATCCTTTCGGGAAATCTTCAGTGCAGGGTGTCACGATTAACACCAGTCGATAGATTCGAACCCGGCAACACAAGCCATCTCTGGCTCGATTAGCAAAGACCGTATCCAATCGGCTACCATTAACCGCGTGAAATAACGTTGAATTTAAACATTTTAATTTTAAATGTTCTTTACGTCAGTCAGACAGTGATCAAATCGTTATACGATGATCTATGCATAAGAGCTAAATTGACCGACTTTAATTCAACTGAAAGTGCTCAACGATAAGAAACGAGTTTCTTAAAGGAGCTGACATAATTATTTTTTTTTTTTACTATAATAAATACCTACAGACACTAGTGTTTGATCCCTTCGGGAATCTTCAATGCAGGGTGTCACGATTAACACGAGTCAATATATACATATATATATATATATATATATATATATATATATATATATATATATATATATATATATATATATATATACACTAGCAAAAAGTACCCGTCGTTGACTGGGTTCAAAAACAGCCTACAGAAAATGGACTCTGATTTAATCGGGGGTATCAAAACCAACGCAAAATATTATGAAAGTAAAAATAGATAAACCCCATAATTTATTATACCATACCTGTTCACACTGAAACACCTATCATAATATTCTGTGGATCTATATTAAAAAACCTTGTTAAACTTTGTGACATATTTTCATTCTATGGAAGTCAGGCGCGAACGAACACCCCATAATTTTATTATACCATATTTCTTCAAACTGAAACATAATTATCAATGTATACTTACGCAGGTAGATATGAAAAGTCTTTATTAAAGTTTGTGCCTATTTCCATTCTACGGAGGCCAAGCGCGAACGCAGACCCCACAATTTCATTATACCATCCCTATTTAAGTTAAAACATACTTATCAAAGTATTCTTATGTACATCTATATCAAAATCGCTTGTAAACGTTTTTTTTTTAAATTTTTTTTAATTTTTAATTTTTTTATTTCCATACTTTGTGGACCGGCGCGAACGCAGACCCCACAATTTTAATGAACCACCGTTCTGTATGATCAAACATACCCATTCCTGTATCTCGATACATCTTCTATCATTATATGTAATCAGTTTTTTAAAATAGTCAACCATATAGGAGCCTATTCTTGACCACACACACACACACACACACACGCGCGCATTCAGCTTTATATTATATATATATATATATATATATATATATATATATATATATATATGCATACATATATATATATAACACCTATCATCAAAACAAAAACTTATGAAAAAATCTTGGTAAAATTATTTATTAAAAAATAGACTACTTGAATACCATGAGCTATAATTGAAACCGAAACCTAACTTATGAAGTATAATTGGTAAAATTATTTATTAAAAATATAGATGACTTAAGAGCCATCAGCTATAATCGAAACTAAAACCAAAACTTATGAATAATTTTTGGTCAAATTTTTATTACAAGAAATTGAAGGTCATCATTAAATACAATATCATTCAAACATTACCGTGTTGAAAGAATATATATATATATATATATATATATATATATATATATATATATATGATTAAAAAACCGTAGTGTTTGATTATATGATTAAGTGGCAGTTTTAGTCATTTAGAATTGTTTTCAAGCTTCACGGCGCACTCATTTTTCGACCAAATTTCAAACTATTATTAGTTTATAGATCACTTTCTCAGCTATACTGTGACAAAAAAAAATTCAATTTTCATTCAGTAAAACAAAAATTATGATGCATTTTCTGGTGTTCAAAATCGTAAAAATATGTAAGGAGGTGAGCGACGTTTTTTTTATGACTGGTTTCCATAGCAACCGCGTCGCTTCAGCGACTAGTGTTGCTACTAATTCGAAAAGAGAAGTAACAAGTGAAACAGAGAGAATGAAAGCATAAAAGGAAGATAATTGGGGGATTTTATTGAAAGCAGACGAGTGCCGTAGATTTTTTTTTTTACATATGTGTTTATGAGGGCAAAAAATAAGGCTGAAATTAAACAAAGAACAAGTGAATTTATTGGAATTCATGGATTACAATAGAAAAATGCGAGCATGAAAAGTAATATGGTTAAGCATAAACATGGAAAAGTAAAGGACTAGTTGTTAAAACTGAAAAAGAAAATGACAAGATATTCTAGTAAAAAATATAATAAATTTATAACTTAAAATATTGCAGCATTAAGAATTGATTATATAATGTTATTACAATAGAAAAATGCGAACATAAAAAGTAATATGGTTAAGCTTAAACATGGAAAAGTAAAGGACTAGTTGTTAAAACTGGATAAGAAAAGGACAAGATATTCTAGTAAAAAATATAAATTCATAACTTAATATATTTCAGCATTAAGAATTTTTTTAAATTCAATTTATAACATTATATAATCAATTTTTTATGCTGCAATATTTTAAGTTATAAATTGATTATATTTTTACTAGAATATCTTGTCCTTTTCTTTTCCAGTTTTAACAACTAGTCCTTTACTTTCCATGTTTAAGCTTAACAATATTACTTTTAATGCTCGCATTTTTCTATTGTAATAACATTATATCATCAATTCTTAATTAATACTGCAATATTTTAAGTTATAATTTTTTTACTAGAATATCTTGTCCGTTTCTTTCCCAGTTTTAACAACTAGTCCTTTACTTTTCCATGTTTAAGCTTAACCATATTACTTTTTATGCTCGCATTTTTCTATTGTAATAACATTATATAATCAATTCTTAATGCTGCAATATTTTAAGTTATAAATTTATTATATTTTT
Organism: Euprymna scolopes; assembly: GCF_053919585.1. Lineage (NCBI taxonomy): Eukaryota > Metazoa > Mollusca > Cephalopoda > Sepiida > Sepiolidae > Euprymna > Euprymna scolopes. The sequence continues at coordinate 107,801,248 of NC_136527.1, read as the reverse complement.
TACCAGAATATCTTGTCCTTTTCTTTTCCAGTTTTAACAACTAGTCCTTTACTTTTCCATGTTTAAGCTTAACCATATTACTTTTCATGCTCTCATTTTTCTATTTTAACTAGCGGGCGGTACCCGGCGTTGCCCGGGTGTTTGTAGATGTGTGTGTTTTTGGGTAAATAAAAAGAAAAATCGTTGGCCGGGTGTCTGTTTAAAACAAAAAAACGAAGACTTGAATCGCAGTTGGAAAATAAAAAAAACGTGCGACTTGGCAGTTGCCCGTTTTTGACGAGTTAATGACCTCAACTTTGAGTGCGGGACAGTGTTTTATTTACCGCGAGTCGGTTTGCTTCTTTTTTTATACGAAAAAGCTTAATGCACATGCGGCGATCGAAAATTGTTGAATATTTATTTTTTCAAAGTCGGGCAAATTAAATAGACAGGCGACCCCGGTTGTTAACTCGTAGATATTATCATTTAGGCGCGATATAAAAAGTTTTAAGAACTTGTGAGGCGACCGATCGGTTCTCGGAAAAAAGTCTTTCTTGGACATACACGAAAACGCACACACACAAACATTTTCCCTTTTATATTTATAGAAGACTAGCGGGGGTACCCAGCGTTGCCCAGGTGTTTCGAAGTGTGTGTGCTCTTAAATAAAAAAGAAACCGGGGGGGTAAAAAGTTTTGGTAAGTTGGTGGGATCGAATCCGAAGCCCTGAGGCGAAGTTGTAAAATAAAATGTGAAAAAAACATGAACCGTTCGTCCAGCCAGAATGAGTTGCTGAAAGATGTTTGAATTTATTTAAGTAAGAACAAAATTGACAGGTGCCCGCACGGAAGTCGTAGAGTTAACATTTTGTGCGAGCGTTACGACGACGACGACGTAAGCAATAGCTATTCAGCAGTTAACATTTTCTGCGGAATGACCAGGTTTTTTTGTTATAAGCTAAGTAAAAAAAAAAACAGAAAAACGAACGTTAAAACTTATCTTAAAAATAAAGCGAGGGGGGGTAATCAAAACATCGAAAAAAAACACACAAACATAAGGCAAACGAACGATGTTAAATGTAAAAATCGAAAAATAAAGAAACGAACGTTAAAACTAAAAGCAACAACAAAAAAACATGTGAAAAATGGCTTGAATAAGCCTGTTTCGATATTAAAATTTTAAAAATCGGTGCGTACCCGGGTGTTTTTGGGTGTGTGGTCAGGGGTGGGGGTTTTTAATGAAAACCTAAGAATAAGTGAAGTAAAAAAAACAAACAAACAGAAAAACGAACGCTACGTGAAAAGTGGCTTAAATAACACTGGTTCAATATTTAAATTTAAAAAAATCGAAAAAAACCCAAAAATATCTCACACCACGATTCGAACCCAAGACGTTTAGATAACGACCAACGTACTAACCAACTGAGCTAACACAAGGTACATGAAATTTAGTCAGTTCTTCTATATATATATAAAAGCCAAACGTCTGTGTGTATGTATGTATGTTTGTTTGTAACGCTAAAACTTTTGAAAGACGGAACCAAACTTGACAAATTTGGTATCATATCGAAGCCCCATCACCCGGATGACAAATATCGAAATTTCACGTCAAACGGACCACTAGAAGTTGGTCAACTGATCAGTTATCTTCGAGGGGGGCCCAAAAAACCTGTCATTATCTATATATATAAAAGACAAGTGTTTGTTTGTAACGCTAAAACTTGAGATGAAAGATTCCTCTCCCCTAAGAATAAAACATATGTTCAATATCTGCTTTTGTTTTTTCATTGTTTATACGGTCCCGAGCAACGCCGGGTAGCCCTGCTAGTCTATATATATAAAAGCCAAACGTCTGTGTGTATGTATGTATGTATGTTTGTTTGTAACGCAAAAACTTTTGAAAGACGGAACCAAACTTGACAAATTTGGTATCATATCGAAGCCCTATCACCCGGATGACAAATATCGAAATTTCACGTCAAACGGACCACTAGAAGTTGGTCAACTGATCAGTTATCTTCGAGGGGGGCCCCCAAAAAACCTGTCATTATCTATATATATAAAAGACAAATGTTTGTTTGTAACGCTAAAACTTGAGATGAAAGATTCCTCTCCCCTAAGAATAAAACATATGTTCAATATCTGCTTTTGTTTTTTCATTGTTTATACGGTTCCGAGCAACGCCGGGTAGCCCTGCTAGTCAACTATTTAAAGTAAATCAGGTCATGACGTCATCTGACGCATGCGTAGAACCGGTCGTCGTCACGAGAGGACGGTTTTTGTTGACCCCCCCTGTCGAAATTGTCGATTTCGGGGTAAAAATTAACGGTTTTTGGCCAATTTTTCGATATTTTTCAGGCGAAGAATGGAGCTTCAATATGATTCCGAGTTTGTGAATTTTCGTCGTGTCTGTCGAAAGTTTTTAGCAGACACACAAACATACACACATTATATGCATACATACATACATACATACATACATACATACATACATTTTCGGTTTTAAACGACAGCCACACAGACATAGTCCTATTAATATCTAGATAACTATGTTAAGCTGAATATTCGCTGTAGATGGTTGTTCAAAATGCACTTGTCGAGTCTATGTAAATGTTAACATCTACTTTTGTCGCTGGCACAAAATATATAGACACACTGACAGCGAAGAAAAATCATGACACAGTTGATCTACAAAATTATATTGCCTTTATTTCACACCGACATTATTGACATCACTCTTCCAAATAGTGATATCAACTCTGAATGTTACGTATTGGCTGTGGCCGGTTGAAAGGCCTGTGAGGTGGTGAAGAAAGTGGTGACAAGCTTCGTTGTCTCTCACTGTGACAATTTTATTTATATATACATTCTTTCCTATTGGAATGTTTAATATTTCCTTGGTTAATTTATTTTAACCTTTGACCCATATTCTCTAATATGCTACCTTTTGACTATAAATCATTAATCTGTGTTTTAAAATTTCTGAAAGGCCCATGAGGTAGGGTGTATTGTTGTGTTGGATATCGGGCTTTTTTCTTTGGGACTGTTTCATTTATTAAAAACATTCTTTTCATATTGGAATGTTTAATATTTTCCTTTGTCCATTGTTTCAACCTTTGACCCATAGTCTCTCACATGTTAGACAAAGTGGAAAGTCTCGCATTGTTTTTTTCGCCGATTTTCCGATTTGACGCCTACTACTACCTAGGGGTGGGTGTAGGCGTCGCAAAGTGCTTTCTCAACGCCTAGGCACACCGGGACTTTATTAGTCTCCAGCGACGCGCCAGTTGCCCCAGGTGCTGCAGAGACGCGTCCGGAGGGGCGCCCGACCTTGCCCGGGATCTGTCAGACGCCCTTCAGCATTGTGCGGTGTCGTTAGGTGCCGCCGGGAGCCTTGCCGACTTGCCCGGTGTCGGTAGACGTCTGGAAGTGCACGATCGACACCGACGATTTTAATGC
>NC_136527.1:107652811-107792811 GCF_053919585.1 Euprymna scolopes | reverse complement strand
GCCTTTTGCTCAATTCGTGTCTTCCACAGAACTGCAAGACTTTGGGACTCCCTTTTGGGATTCTGCTTTCCCAACTGTACTGATATGCAGAAGTTCAAGTGTAATGTGAACAAATATCTTTCTACTCATCTCCCTTCATAATGCCCCCGCAAATTAAGTCCCTGATAGTAGCCCCCTGCTTCAAAGTGGCACTTTCCTTGTTTGTGGTGAAAATTGAATAAAAACAAAATAGAAAAAGGGGTTTTTCTTTCTTGACCTTCAGGCCAAGATCAAAGTAACCACATTTTTTTTCTTTTGTCCCCACCCTCATCTGGAAATTCCACCCAGCTTGGAAGAAATCACTATTTAGAGGCATCCCGTGAAACCCTGGTTCCTTTTCAAACGGGTGGTCAAGCATTTCAAACGGGTTTTCCATTTTATATTTTTATTTTTCGCCTATTGCCCTCGACACAGGCGAAATTCTTATTAACATTGTTATCTTTTTTGTATTTTTGGTATGAATAAAAAATGTTTTAATATTCGGTTTAAGTAGGACCCCCCCCCACACACACAAAATACCGTAGCTACAGAGAATAGTTTATGGTATGAATGTTTTCTTTAATTATGTTTTTAGGAATGTGAACATCATTTTCGGCCTGAGGATGTAATAAAGGAGAAGTCAAGATTCGATGATAAATCGTTTGTGAAATAAACACGCAAGATAAGAACATTAGTCCGAATAATTTCTAAAGTTCCAAAAAAATAACATTCAACCCATGTGATTTTTCTCTAAATTAAATTAAAAAAAATATATTTCTGTACTAGTAAATTTTATTGTTTGTTTGTATTTAAATTATTTGTTTGATTTCAATTTTTTGTGTTTTATCGTTTGTTTTCATTCTTAAAATTATTTATCGATGGTTTTCACTTTTAAAATTATTCATCGTTGGTGTTTAATATGTTTTTAAATTCTTTGTTTCCTAAATTCATAATTCATTTTTATCAGTATTAAATTGTATATTGCTTTAAAATTACTTAATTTTACATAGATAATATTTATAACTTTTGTTTGTTTGTTTGTATTTAAATTATTTGTTTGACTTCAATTTTTTGTATCTTATCGTTTGTTTACATTCTTAAAATTGTTTATCGATGGTTTTCACTTTTAAAATTATTCATCGTTGGTGTTTAATATGTTTTTAAATTCTTTGTTTCCTAAATTCATAATTCATTTTTATCAGTATTAAATTGTATATTGCTTTAAAATTACTTAATTTTACATAGATAATATTTATAACTTTTGTTTGTTTGTTTGTATTTAAATTATTTGTTTGACTTCAATTTTTTGTATCTTATCGTTTGTTTACATTCTTAAAATTGTTTATCGATGGTTTTCACTTTTAAAATTATTCATCGTTGGTGTTTAATATGTTTTTAAATTCTTTGTTTCCTAAATTCATAATTCATTTTTATCAGTATTAAATTGTATATTGCTTTAAAATTACTTAATTTTACATAGATAATATTTATAACTTTTGTTTGTTTGTTTGTATTTAAATTATTTGTTTGATTTCAATTTTTTTGTATCTTATCGTTTGTTTACATTCTTAAAATTGTTTATCGATGGTTTTCACTTTTAAAATTATTCATCGTTGGTGTTTAATATGTTTTTAAATTCTTTGTTTCCTAAATTCATAATTCATTTTTATCAGTATTAAATTGTATATTGCTTTAAAATTACTTAATTTTACATAGATAATATTTATAACTTTTGTTTGTTTGTTTGTATTTAAATTATTTGTTTGATTTCAATTTTTTTGTATCTTATCGTTTGTTTTCATTCTTAAAATTGTTTATCGATGGTTTTCACTTTTAAAATTATTCATCGTTGGTGTTTAATATGTTTTTAAATTCTTTGTTTCCTAAATTCATAATTCATTTTTATCAGTATTAAATTGTATATTGCTTTAAAATTACTTAATTTTACATAGATAATATTTATAACTTTTGTTTGTTTGTTTGTATTTAAATTATTTGTTTGATTTCAATTTTTTTGTATCTTATCGTTTGTTTTCATTCTTAAAATTGTTTATCGATGGTTTTCACTTTTAAAATTATTCATCGTTTGTAATATGCTTTTTTTATTGTTTGTTTCCTAAATTTATAATTCATTTTTATCAGTATTAAATTGTATATTGCTTTAAAATTACTGAAGTTTACATAGATAATATTTATATTTTATATTGAATAAAGTTCAGTTTCAGTATTAATCGAACTGTGTTCCTTTTTCTTTTTAAAAATGTTTTATTGCTCTTTTTCAAATGACCCTCATATAGTACTGACAGTCTGACAGTGTGACAAATTTTACCTACATTGCCTGCAGACATTTTTCAGTTAACAGGCCTTCTTACTCTTGATGGCCGTGATTTTATTCGACTGAGTATTTTCAAATATATATCCCTTCACACATGATGATTGCAACGTCTTGTCAGACGAGTGCCACTCCCTCAGACATTTAAAATCCATGAGCCCAAATGCCTGAGGAAGTATCTATACAAATATGATGTTACAGAGTCTTAGCTTTGTACGACAGCTAAGTCTCTCTCTCTCGGTTCAAAATGTTGAGATCCTGCAACAAGCAAGAGCAAGATAGCCAGCAACAAATTAAACTGCAGACCAGCTTAATGCGGGTACTGGTCTTCCGCTTTATGGTTTTTTAAATTAGAGATTTGCTTCTCCTAGAAAGGTTGCCTTCACCACAGCTTACAGGAGCCCTCTCCACTCCAATACACATATACACACACACAAATATACACGGTGTTAGTTGGCCGTTGACCCAAAAAGAGTTCATTCGCCCTTCACACATACATACATACATACATACATACATACATACATACATACATACATACATACATACATGTATATATATGTGTGTGTGTATATATATATATATATCTATGCATCTATATACATATAAATACGATGAGAATAATAGTCTGAAATAAAAATAAATTAAAATATATATAATGCTCATCTCAAAAATGAATTCCAATTAAGGAATAATATATATATACATATAAATATATATGCATATATACCTATGTATCTGTCACGAGGTTGTCTCCTCAGCAACCGACAAGGCTAACATGCTTGCCAGTCGGTTTGCCTCAAACTCCACACTGGACCCTTCCAACCACCCCCTACCTGACTTTCCTATGCGGACAGACGCCACACTAGACGATCTGAAAACCACCCCTGCTCAGGTGCATGCTATCATAAAAAACCTTGACACCTCAAAAGCATGTGGACCCGATCTTATCCCAGCTGTGCTATTAAAAAAGTGCTCAGCCGAAGTAGCTCCAGTTCTCTCCAAACTCTACAACAAATGTCTTAATGAAGCTTGCTTTCCGGGCTGTTGGAAAACTGCTTCTGTTGTACCAGTATTCAAGAATTCTGGTGAAAGGACAGACCCATCAAATTATCGCCCCATTAGCCTCCTTCCACTTTTTGCCAAAATATTTGAGACCATAATTAACCACGCTCTAATCCATCATCTTACAGATGCTAAACTACTGACTGACAAACAATATGGATTTAGACAAGCCCGTTCCACAGCAGACATCCTCACCGTGATCTCTGAACGTATATACCAATCACTGGACAAAGCGGGGGAAGGCAGAGCGGTAGCTCTAGATATATCTAAGGCTTTTGACAGGGTATGGCATGAGGGTCTCCTCAGTAAAATCAGATCATACGGTATCACTGGTAGAATACTTAACATAATTAAATCCTTCTTAGATAAGAGAAAAATCCAGGTAGTCCTCGACGGTCGCACATCTAAACAATATGATATAAATGCGGGAGTGCCCCAGGGTTCTATCCTTGGACCTCTATTGTTCCTGATATTCATAAATGACCTCCCCGACAACATTGCCTCTGAGATGGGTATATATGCTGATGACACTACACTCTATGGCAGACACGACAGGAAGACGAATGAACACATTTCTAAAGAAATGGCAGAAACACTAGAGGAAGACCTCCAATCTGTAGTGGAATGGGGACAAAAGTGGTTGGTCGCGTTCAATGCTGCCAAGACTAAACTAGTTTCATTCAATAATTACAAGAAACCCTCTCTACCACCAATAGCAATGGCCAACGACTCTTTATCTGAGAGTCCATCTTTCAAACTCCTTGGCCTAACGTTCACAGGAAACATGAGTTGGAACAATTACATTGAAGGCATTGCCAGGGCCGCTGCAAGAAAGGTGGGCTCTCTCTACCGTGCTAGAAAACTACTAACACCCGAAAGTATCCTGTACCTCTATAAGGCCACCATTCGCCCATGTATGGAGTATTGCTGCCACATCTGGGCTGGTGCATCTGCTACTAGTCTCTCGCTCCTTGACAAGGTTCAAAAGAGAGTCGCAAATCTGATAGGCCCTGAACTGGCATCTAAGCTTCAGCCTCTGTCCCATCGACGAAATGTTGCATCCCTCTGCCTGTTCTACAAGTATTTTAGTGGTGAATGCTCTGATGAACTGCAATCACTTGTGCCCCCACGACGCGAGCACCCTCGACAAACCCGACAGGCTACTAGATCCCACCCCCACACTGTAGAGGTCCCTAGATGTAAAAGATCTTTTTACTCTAATAGTTTCTTCCCCAGAACCGCAAGACTCTGGAATTCCATTCCAGGTCCCTGCTTCCCCAACAGTACTGACGTGCAGAAGTTCAAGTGTAACGTGAACCGACACCTTGCTGCCCAAATCCCTACATAGTACCCCAGTAGTTGTTGCCCCTGATAGTAGCCCCCTACACCAAAGTGGCAATTTGCCTTGTTTGGGGTGAAAATGTAATAAAAAAAAAAAAAAAAAAAAAATATATATATATATATAGTTAGTTATAAAATATATATGGCGATTAAGCTAAACTGAATATTCTGCGTTTCATCCACTCTAGGATTCTTCAGGCTTATGCACAAATTTTGTGGTTGTCTGTCCTTTTTCATACACGCACCTTCTATTGAGATTTCAGTTAGCCAATCAGCTTTCTAGTATCCACCGCGCCCTTCCTATCAGTCAATGAACATTCACATTTTTCACTATTCCTTTGTGTATGCTCTATTTAGCCTGGATATCTAGTTTTAAATTTAGGTTATTTTTTTTTTTTAATTTATTTATTTATTTTTTTATGTTAGTTTATATATATATATATATGTACACACAAAGTATATATATATATATATATATATATATATAATTTAATATATTATATATATAATTTAATATATAATATTTAATTATTATAGTAAAAAATAATTATGACAGCCCCTTTAAGAAATTCGTTTCTTATCGTTGAGCACTTTCAGTTGAATTAAAAGTCGCTCAATTTAGCTCTTATGCGTAGATCATCGTATAACGATTAGATCACTGTTTGTCTGGCGTAAATGAACACTTAAAATTAAGATGTTTAAAATTCAACATTATTTCAAGCGGTTAATGGTAGCCGAATGGATTAGGTCTCCGCTAATCGAGCCAGAGATGTCTCGTGATACGGGGTTCGAATCGTTCGACTGGTAGTAATCGTGACACCCTGCACTGAAGATTCCCGAAAGGATGAAACACTAGTGTCTGTAGGTATTTAATTATTATAGTCAAAAATAATTATATATATATATATATATATATATATATATATATATATATATACGTGTGTGTGTGTGATACTTTATGTATAATCATGTTTATTTAATTTATTTATTTGTTTATTTTCTATTGTTAGGTTACTTTTAAAATTATTTTGTATCGCTATCCTAGAGTAAATTTTATTCTGTGAACACAGTTATTTGCTATTTCTCTTCTACAGTTTAATAGATTTTGGGGTTCTTTAAAGTACAGGATAGCAAATTTTTCATGAAGGCATAATCTGCATGGGTCGTCTAGGTCCCTACACATGGTAGCTTGTCTTATTATTTTCCATTCGACTACCGGCGAATGTCCGCTTTCTTTGAGTTCCCAGTATTTATTCGCTAGTGTTATTTTCATACGGTGCTTTTTATTGTTGAATGTACTTTTGTGATCATAATATATATATATATATATATATATATATATATATATATTTCCCCAAAACATCTGGCCTTGATAAAGGGGGAGACTAAAACTCGCTGCTATGGTTTCAAATGATCTGAAATTACAGCAAGGGGAGACTTGATTCCAAATATTTCTCATATGTTATATCTCTCCTCTTCTGAAAATAAGGTACGATTATGAATATTTCCAGTATCAAATAATCTTTATACACTGTGAAATTTACTTTATGTATGAAAACCAAAGAGTGGAGGTATAACATATGAGAAATATTTGGAATCAAGTCTCCCCTTGCTGTTATTTCAGTTAATTTGAAACCATAGCAGCGAGTTTTAGTCTCTCCTTCATCAAGGCCAGAGGTTTTGGGGAAATATCAGATATTTTGTAATTCATAATTCAGTTTTATTAGTATTAAATTATATATTGCTTTAAAATTACTTAATTTTACGGAGATAATATTTATATTTTCTATTGAATAAAGTTCAGTTTCAGCATTTTTACTTAAAAACTTTTTTTTTTTTTATTACATTTTCACCCCAAACAACGCAAATTGCCACTTTGGTGTAGGGGGCTACTATCAGGGGCAACAACTACTGGGGTACTATGTAGGGATTTGGGCAGCAAGATGTCGGTTCACGTTACACTTGAACTTCTGCATGTCAGTACTGTTGGGGACGCAGGAACCTGGAATGGAATTCCAGAGTCTAGCTGTTCTGGGGAAGAAACTATTGGAATAGAAAGATCTTTTACATCTAGGGATCTCTACTGGGATTTAGCAGCCTGTCGGGTTTGTCGAGGGTGCTCACGTCGTGGGGGCACAAGTGATTGCAGTTCGTCAGAGCATTCACCACTAAAATACTTGTAGAAAAGGCAGAGGGATGCAACATTTCGTCGATGGGACAAAGGCTGAAGCTTAGATGCCAGTTCAGGGCCTATCAGGTTTGCGACTCTTTTTTTAACCTTGTCAAGGAGCGAGAGACTAGTAGCAGATGCACCAGCCCAGATGTGACAGCAATACTCCATACATGGGCGAATGGTGGCCTAATAGAGGTACAGGATACTTTCGGGTATTAGCAGTTGTCTAGCACGGTAGAGAGAGCCCACCTTTCTTGCAGCGGCCCTGGCAATGCCTTCAATGTAATTGTTCCAACTCATGTTTCCTGTGAACGTTAAGCCAAGGAGTTTGAAAGATGTATTAATCGAACTGTGTTCCTTTTTCTTTTTAAATATATTTTATTGTTCTTTTTCAAATGGCCCTGATATAGTACTGACAGTCTGACAAATCTTACCTACATTGCCTGCTGACATTTTTCAGTTAACAGGCCTTCTTCTTACTCTCGGTGGCCGTGCAAATACACATTTAAAAAGGTAAGTATGATAAAAGATGCTGGCTGAAACAGAAATCATTTTTAAGTGTCCAACAGAGACGAGATGGACCAACCAACTTCATCACCCTCCTTTTTTGAGTTGGCCTTGTGCCTAAATTTTTTGTTCATTTTTCTTTTTTGGATTTCTTTTTTCGAGTGAATAACAAATGTAATATCTCAAAGTGTAGTATCTTCTGATGCTGCGCTGCACAGTTTTGGTCTCGATTAATTGGAGGAAGAAATCCTTCGTGACTGATACATTTTTTATCTTTGTTACTTACCAGAGTGCGCCTTCATGAGGAGCTGGTTTCTCCCCACATTAAAAACTGACATTGTGTCTAACTCTGCCCTCGTGGCGAGGCAAGTAAACAAAAAAAAAGAATAGTTTTTAAGGAGTCAAAAATGGTTTTTAATTGAAAAAAAAAATCGTTATATTTTCTGCATTCATAATTTTTAATCAGTTCATATGCGTGTCATGTTGGTACAGTGGTAACGTCACCAGCTTTGAATGACTCAGTTTCGGCTTTGTACATCTAATGAAATTATATATAATTTCATACATCTAATATATAAACGGTTATATGTCTGTCTGTCGGTCAGTCGGTCTGTCTGCCTGTTTCCATATTTTCAAACTCTATCTCCTCCGAAACTAAAAGTCGCAGAGCAGCCCTAGAGGCCTCGAATGATTGTGTTTTCTACGGGCCGTTCTTTTATGAATCTTTAGCCGGTTAAAATTGTTTTTAAGGGGTCAAAAATGAGTCATGATTGAAAAAAATTGTTAACCATTTTGTACATTCATCTTAGTTTATTTTTAATTTTTAATTGGTTCATATGCGTGTCACGTTCGTACAGTGGTAACGTCACCAGCTTTAAATGCTACAGTTTTGCTTTCAGTTTCGATTCTAGCTGATGGCACCTAAATAGTTTTTTTTTATTTGGTCTCCCTGTACATTCATTCTGGTCCATTCATCCGTTCATCCGTTTGTCTGTTCGTCAGTCCGCACTTTTCTTAGTAACTACGCCTTCGATTTTTTGGAAATTTTGCAGAAACATTAAACATTATATGAGTAAAAAAAGTAACAGAACGGATTTTCTAGGCACTAGAGGTGCCTTTCGGGTTAAAATGGTTAAAATTGACACTTTTGTGCTTATTAAAAAAAAAAGATGCCTTGGGATTTTATAAAACTTTCTGAAAAGTTGTAACTAACTGATTTCTATATAATTTTGTTTGTCTATACTTCGCGATAACTCTTGGGTGTGTCCCAGGGGCTCTTTTAGGACTAATAAAAACACTCCATTTTTGGGACTATTTTATCATATTCGTCCCAGATTTTCTGTGTATGTCTATTTAGCAGTTTTGCATGGTGCTGAACTCAAATTTAAATATGTTAAGGCCTTGGGGACTTTTGGGGCTAAATGTGAAGGGTGCAAATGATGGACTTAGTTATTTCTTTCTTTTTTTTTTGCATGGTGCAGAACTCAAATTTAAATATGTTAAGGCCTTGGGGGTTTTGGGGGCTAAATGTGGGGGGTGCAAATGATGGACTTAGTCATTTATTTATTTTTTTTTTTTTGCATGGTGCAGAACTCAAATTTAAATATGTTAAGGCCTTGGGAACTTTTGGGGCTAAATGTGGGGGGGTGCAAATGATGGACTAAATGAGAAGGGGGAATGATTGACTTAGTCATTTTTTTTTTTTTTTTGCATGGTGCTGAACTCAAACTTATATATATTAAGTCTTAAAACTGCACCGTTTGTTCATTTTCACTAAGATTTGACTCCCCTGGGGACTTTTGGGGCTAAATGGGGGGGGGGGCAAATGCTGAACTTAGTCATTTCTGCGTTCATATCTATCTGCGTAAGTATACTTTGATAATTATGTTTCAGTTTGAAGTCATATGGTATAATAAAATTGCAGATGCTCGTCTGAACTCCAATCCCTGGTCCCCCCCGCCAATCTTTCACGAAAAACACCCGTCTAGCTGAATCCACTGTGAAAAATTTCCCCCACTCTATATCTGTGCCTAAATCAAAACGCGGATTTCATGAACAAAGCTTCTTTCTTAGAACTGCACGCCTGTGGAACTCTGTTCCGTCTGACTGCTTCCCTCCGGACTACAACTTGGATGTCTTCAAGTCTAATGTTAACAAATTCCTAATGAACTGCCCCCTTAAGTAAACACTTCATCAAATCTCCTCACTAACGTAATGTACTTGCAATAACCCTTATCCCTGAGTGGCTTCCGGGCCTTGATAAGTGGTGATCTCTGTGTAAAAAAAAAAAAAAAAAAAAGGACTATACATGCTTCACTTGTTCTTTTTATTAATAAAATTAAAACAGTTGAATCTTATTCTTAATACATGCTTTTTTTGTTTCATAGAATTAACTGGCCTGTCTTCGATGTTTTGTCAATTTATACTAATTTCAACCATGACAGGTAAGTGCGTAATAATGTTTTTCCCTGAAATGCTTTTGCTCAAAAATCCATGATTGGGTTATGTGTGCATGTGTCTGCATGTGTGTGTGTGTGCATGTGTGTGTATGGTGTGTGTGTGTGTGCATGTGTGTGTATGGTGTGTGTGTGTATGGTGTGTGTGTGTGTGTGTGTGTGTGTGTAAAACTGCATTAACCCTGTCTGGGTTTAACCGGCTTCCTCCAAAGGACGAAGTTCCATGGGAGTATGAAATTCACAAGCACCCACCCAGTCATATGTATATCCTTGTTTAGGGAGATGATATTGTAAGGTTTTTGCCATCCTTGCAGGGAGATGTCGACGTCCTCCTACGTAAAGCGCCTGGAATTCCCAAATTGGTCACCAAATTGTAGTCATGACCAGGATCAATGTTGCTTAACTTTGGTGATCTGACAGGGCCGGTGTGTCCACGTGATTATCCCGTGGGTTGGACGACGCAATATAGTTAAGTTGCATCAAGAAATGGAATAATTAATCAATATAATCAAAATTTATAAGTTTGATCGAATTGTTTTTTATGTAAAGACAAAATGTGTGTGTGTTTGTTTGTGTATGTGCAATTTTTTTGTATATCCGGCAAAGACTTTGTTTGGGGAGGGGGTTCTCCATGGGATTACTATTTTTTATATCTTTTTAGATACTTAGTAGATTATAATCTCTCCTATTTTCGAAGGGACATTGTGTCTACATTTATTTTTATCGACTTTTATTTTATAAAATTCCCACTTTTCTGCCTCCTTGCATGTTTGTTTGCATTTTTGGTATAAAAGTGAAACTAATCGAAAAGCGAAAGTTGGCCTCTCGTGCCAGGGCATCCAGATAGAAATTAGCTTTGATCAATGCGGTGAAAACCCGTCATATCAGACAATTGTTATTCATTTGGACACTCCCCGTTTATGGGGAGCTGCCTTTCCTCCAAAATCTTGGGGAAACAAAACTAAAAAAAACTGGCTTGCAGCCAAAGTCAAGTGCGGGATTTCATTCCCCATGGTGTGATGTTTGACCTCATTGAATTCACGCACTTAACTTTTTAATCGTTAAAGCAGTTCTCCAGATATAGCTACAAGAATATTTATTTTTTAATGATCGGAACTACTATTACATAGATTATTCCATTATTGTTTGCTTATGTGATGTTTCCAACTACCACAGGAATTTCCACAGGTTCCGTTAGTTATTATGATTTCAGACATTCAATTTCATAAAGAATTAAGAAAAGTTTATGTTATGAAATTAATTTATTTGCAAGTGTTGCCATATCGTCTGCCAACATTCTACATTTTTATTTTTTCTTTAATCAAATCCCACCAATCGCACTCCTTATTGATTCTTTCCATTTTCTTATCACTATGAAAAAAATTGCAAATTATCAAACCTTAATACTTACATGCCAAATCATCAGATTATCAAGAAAAGATTGTGACGTAGTTATTACTAACTGATTTTCAAGTCACTTTAATTAAATTATAACTTTTAGAATATAATGATGCCTTGCTATAGTTCTATTTCATGTTATAATATATATAAGATAGGCCCTGAACTGGCATCTAAGCTTCAGCCTCTGTCCCATCGACGAAACGTTGCATCCCTCTGCCTGTTCTACAAGTATTTTAGTGGTGAATGCTCTGACGAACTGCAATCACTTGTGCCCCCACGACGTAGACACCCTCGACAAACCCGACAGGCAGCTAAATCCCACCCCCACACAGTAGAGATCCCTAGATGTAAAAGATTTTTCTACTCCAGTAGTTTCTTCCCCAGAACAGCTAGACTCTGGAATTCCATTCCAGGTCCCTGCTTCCCTAACTGTACTGACATGCAGAAGTTCAAGTGTAACGTGAACCGACATCTTGCTGCCCAAATCCCAACATAGTGCCCCAGTAGTTGCTGCCCCTGATAGTAGCCCCCTACAGTGGCAATGTGCCTTGTTTGGGGTGAAAATGTAATAAACAAATTAAAAAAAAAAAAATCTCAAGCAGTTCTTAAGATTTGTCTAGAAAAAATATTTATCTTTTTTAATTCACGGTCTGATAGCAAATTGACCACATTTTCTTACCACTACGAAAAAGTTGCAAAAAGTTGACAAGTAACATGTTTCTATCAAATCTTATGACTTACATGCCAAATCATCAGATTATCAAGAGAAGATTGTGACAGAATTATTACTAACTGATTTACAAGTCACTTTGATTAAATTATAACTTTTAGAATATAATCATGCCTTGCTGTAGTTCTATTTCTTGTAATAATATACCTCAAGCAGTTCTCCAGATTTGGCTACGAAAATATTTATTTTCGATCCACGGTCTGATCCAAACTAACACTTCACTGATTATTCTATTGAACGCCAGCCTCACTTTAATTGTTTGCTTATGTGATGATGATGAGAAGGTTCTAGCTGATGTGAGGATTGATGTTTGCAACTACCGTGGAATTTCCACAGGTTCTGTTAAAAAAAAAAATAATTGAATAATTGAAGCAGAAGAAAAAAGAATCCGATGATGATGATGATGATGATGATGATGATGACGACGATAATGATGATGATGATGATGATAATGGCAACAATGATGATAATGATGATGATCATTATAATGATGATGACGGCAACGATGATGATGATGATGATGATGATGATTATAATGATGATGATGATGATGATGACGATAATGCTGCTGCTGATGATGATGATTATAATGATGATGATGATAACGATGACGATAATGCTGCTGCTGATGATGATTATTATAATGATGATGATGATGACGATGACGATAATGCTGCTGATGATGATGATGACAATGCTGATGACGATGATGATGACGATGATTATAATTATGATGATGATGACGACGACGATGCTGCTGCTGCTGCTGTTGCTGCTGCTGATGATGATTACGATGACGACAATGACGACGACGATGATGATGATGATTACGATGACGACGATGACGACGACAATGATGATGATAATGATGATGATAATGATGACAACGACGATGATGATGATGATGATGATGACAATAACGTGGATAATGATGATGATGACGATTATGACGGCGATGATGATAGTTATGATGATGATGATGATGATGATGATGATAAGGCAATGACGATAATGATGATCATGAAGATGACTTTGATGATGATGACAGCTATAATGACAATGATGATGATCATGGTGATGACTTTGGTGATGCCAGACACAGTAATAAGTAAATAAATACAGTTTTCTTATGAAACCGTCTCCGTGTTTGACTATCTAAACTGCTGGGACAAGCCATAGTGTATGAATTTATTAGCAGCAAGCATCTTTGTAGAAGTGTAACAAACACGATTATACACACGTTACAGCGATACACAGATAAATTGTTACAGATAGAACCGACTATATAGCACTTTGTTATGCTATACAACGTTGAACTAACTATTATTTCATCTGCTTTATGCAAGTTTGTTGTGTGTTAGCAACGTGGTAACGCGATAGGTACTGAGTTGAACCTAACTTACTTGTGTCGGGTAGGTGCAGAAAGGTAACCAGGGGTCACATCAGATCCATTGACTTCCAACTGCGTGCTAAAAAGTGAGCTCGTGCGTTTTATGTGCAGGCCGGTTAACAAGGAAGGGTACCACCCACGCACATACACCCTGATATAAATAGAAATGCGCATCGGGATTTTGAGGAGAAGAGGAAGGGAAGACAGTTGATTGGAGTCGACGTTTGGTAGATAGTTGGACTTTCTGAGTCGGAGTTTTGAGACTAGCAGGGGCAAAAGAAAGATGCACCGATGGAAATGCAAGAAAGCTTGATTCATCAGTGCAAGGGGCTCCCCGTGTTAGCTCGTAGACGAAATAAAGAGATCCTTGCTAGAAAATCGGCGTCATGTTTTTGTTTTAAATGTTCTTTACAAATCATCAACCAGTGACGGAAATAGTCGCATCCCAGAAGATAAGTAATAACATAAAATTGTATGGTTACTTTTTAGTTAATGTCTGATCGGAACTACTATTACATAGATTATTCCATTGAATGACATTCTATTGTTTGCTTTGATGCTGTTTTCAACTACCATGGAATTTCCACGGGTTCTTCTAGTTATTATGAATTCAGACATTCAATTTCATAATGAATTAAGAAAAATTTATTTTATGAAATTAATTTATTTGCATATATATGCACAAAACACACAGAGTTAAGAACTACAGCAAGTAGATTTTTTTTTTTTTATTTTTTTTTTTTTTTTATTACATTTTCACCCCAAACAAGGCAAATTGCCACTTTGGTGTAGGGGGCTACTATCAGGGGCAACAACTACTGGGGTACTATGTAGGGATTTGGGCAGCAAGGTGTCGGTTCACGTTACACTTGAACTTCTGCACGTCAGTACTGTTGGGGAAGCAGGGACCTGGAATGGAATTCCAGAGTCTTGCGGTTCTGGGGAAGAAACTATTGGAGTAAAAAGATCTTTTACATCTAGGGACCTCTACAGTGTGGGGGTGGGATCTAGTAGCCTGTCGGGTTTGTCGAGGGTGCTCGCGTCGTGGGGGCACAAGTGATTGCAGTTCATCAGAGCATTCACCACTAAAATACTTGTAGAACAGGCAGAGGGATGCAACACACAACCCAAGATTCCTTAAAAGGGCTCGACCACGTTTATACCCACAAGAAATATATATAAACTGTATGACTTGTATATAATGACATGGGGAGATGTATGCAGGCGAGTTTTAAAAAAAAAATGCTTACATAAAGGCCATTAGAACACTCACAAGACGCACATGACAATCATATAATAGTCATAGGAGTTCATAGTAATTCGTATTTAATGCAAAAATGAGCACAAATTAAACTGGGAGAACTGCCGACTGTCAACACGACGGTTCTAGGTTCAATCCTTGGCTTGGCTTCGGAGAGATGCTAGTCTAGTAATTGAAAATAAAATATATTGGAACACTCCGACAAGTTATTTGCGGGCGTCCCTTCTGTGGTCGAGTGGGAGAACTGCCGACTGTCAACACGACGGTTCTAGGTTCAATCCTTGGCTTGGCTTCGGAGAGATGCTAGTCTAGTAATTGAAAATAAAATATATTGGAACACTCCGACAAGTTATTTGCGGGCGTCCCTTCTGTGGTCGAGTGGAAGAACTGCCGACTGTCAACACGACGGTTCTAGGTTCAATCCTTAGCTTGGGGGAGAAGTGCTAGTCTAGCGGCACTGATGAGTTGTGATAGTATGTCGATGACTACTAATATATATATATATATATATATACATATATATATATATATATATATATATATACATATATATATATATCAGTGTATATTGCCTTTCTAATAAAAGGATCCTGTTCAAAGACTGTTCAATATTTGAAATATTGAATTTTACTATGCGCTGATGAGCTATCCACTTGTGAAAATTATCATACACTTATATACCAACATTGGGCCGAAACAATCATAGTAGTCATAGGAGTTCATAGTAATTCGTATTTAATGCAAAAATGAGCACAAATTAAACGATATTCTGACAATAATTTGGAATAAAGCTACAAGTTTTTCTAGTTTTTAATTGGATCTAATACATGGCTTTATTCGTGTAATAGTAATTGAAAATAAAATATATTGGAACACTCCGACAAGTTATTTGCGGGCGTCCCTTCTGTGGTCGAGTGGGAGAACTGCCGACTGTCAACACGACGGTTCTAGGTTCAATCCTTGGCTTGGCTTCGGAGAGATGCTAGTCTAGTAATTGAAAATAAAATATATTGGAACACTCTGACAAGTTATTTGCGGGCGTCCCTTCTGTGGTCGAGTGGGAGAACTGCCGACTGTCAACACGACGGTTCTAGGTTCAATCCTTGGCTTGGCTTCGGAGAGATGCTAGTCTAGTAATTGAAAATAAAATATATTGGAACACTCCGACAAGTTATTTGCGGGCGTCCCTTCTGTGGTCGAGTGGGAGAACTGCCGACTGTCAACACGACGGTTCTAGGTTCAATCCTTGGCTTGGCTTCGGAGAGATGCTAGTCTAGTAATTGAAAATAAAATATATTGGAACACTCCGACAAGTTATTTGCGGGCGTCCCTTCTGTGGTCGAGTGGGAGAACTGCCGACTGTCAACACGACGGTTCTAGGTTCAATCCTTGGCTTGGCTTCGGAGAGATGCTAGTCTAGTAATTGAAAATAAAATATATTGGAACACTCCGACAAGTTATTTGCGGGCGTCCCTTCTGTGGTCGAGTGGGAGAACTGCCGACTGTCAACACGACGGTTCTAGGTTCAATCCTTGGCTTGGCTTCGGAGAGATGCTAGTCTAGTAATTGAAAATAAAATATATTGGAACACTCTGACAAGTTATTTGCGGGCGTCCCTTCTGTGGTCGAGTGGGAGAACTGCCGACTGTCAACACGACGGTTCAAGGTTCAATCCTTGGCTTGGCTTCGGAGAGATGCTAGTCTAGTAATTGAAAATAAAATATATTGGAACACTCCGACAAGTTATTTGCGGGCGTCCCTTCAGTGGTCGAGTGGGAGAACTGCCGACTGTCAACACGACGGTTCTATGTTCAATCCTTGGCTTGGCTTCGGAGAGATGCTAGTCTAGTAATTGAAAATAAAATATATTGGAACACTCCGACAAGTTATTTGCGGGCGTCCCTTCTGTGGTCGAGTGGGAGAACTGCCGACTGTCAACATGACGGTTCTAGGTTCAATCCTTTGCTTGGCTTCGGAGAGATGCTAGTCTAGTAATTGAAAATAAAATATATTGGAACACTCCGACAAGTTATTTGCGGGCGTCCCTTCTGTGGTCGAGTGGGAGAACTGCCGACTGTCAACATGACGGTTCTAGGTTCAATCCTTTGCTTGGCTTCGGAGAGATGCTAGTCTAGTAATTGAAAATAAAATATATTGGAACACTCCGACAAGTTATTTGCGGGCGTCCCTTCTGTGGTCGAGTGGGAGAACTGCCGACTGTCAACACGACGGTTCTAGGTTCAATCCTTGGCTTGGCTTCGGAGAGATGCTAGTCTAGTAATTGAAAATAAAATATATTGGAACACTCTGACAAGTTATTTGCGGGCGTCCCTTCTGTGGTCGAGTGGGAGAACTGCCGACTGTCAACACGACGGTTCAAGGTTCAATCCTTGGCTTGGCTTCGGAGAGATGCTAGTCTAGTAATTGAAAATAAAATATATTGGAACACTCCGACAAGTTATTTGCGGGCGTCCCTTCAGTGGTCGAGTGGGAGAACTGCCGACTGTCAACACGACGGTTCTATGTTCAATCCTTGGCTTGGCTTCGGAGAGATGCTAGTCTAGTAATTGAAAATAAAATATATTGGAACACTCCGACAAGTTATTTGCGGGCGTCCCTTCTGTGGTCGAGTGGGAGAACTGCCGACTGTCAACATGACGGTTCTAGGTTCAATCCTTTGCTTGGCTTCGGAGAGATGCTAGTCTAGTAATTGAAAATAAAATATATTGGAACACTCCGACAAGTTATTTGCGGGCGTCCCTTCTGTGGTCGAGTGGGAGAACTGCCGACTGTCAACACGACGGTTCTAGCTTTAATCCTTGGCTTGGCTTCGGAGAGATGCTAGTCTAGTAATTGAAAATAAAATATATTGGAACACTCCGACAAGTTATTTGCGGGCGTCCCTTCTGTGGTCGAGTGGGAGAACTGCCGACTGTCAACACGACGGTTCTATGTTAAATCCTTGGCTTGGCTTCGGAGAGATGCTAGTCTAGTAATTGAAAATAAAATATATTGGAACACTCCGACAAGTTATTTGCGGGCGTCCCTTCTGTGGTCGAGTGGGAGAACTGCCGACTGTCAACATGACGGTTCTAGGTTCAATCCTTTGCTTGGCTTCGGAGAGATGCTAGTCTAGTAATTGAAAATAAAATATATTGGAACACTCCGACAAGTTATTTGCGGGCGTCCCTTCTGTGGTCGAGTGGGAGAACTGCCGACTGTCAACACGACGGTTCTAGGTTCAATCCTTGGCTTGGCTTCGGAGAGATGCTAGTCTAGTAATTGAAAATAAAATATATTGGAACACTCCGACAAGTTATTTGCGGGCGTCCCTTCTGTGGTCGAGTGGGAGAACTGCCGACTGTCAACACGACGGTTCTATGTTCAATCCTTGGCTTGGCTTCGGAGAGATGCTAGTCTAGTAATTGAAAATAAAATATATTGGAACACTCCGACAAGTTATTTGCGGGCGTCCCTTCTGTGGTCGAGTGGGAGAACTGCCGACTGTCAACATGACGGTTCTAGGTTCAATCCTTTGCTTGGCTTCGGAGAGATGCTAGTCTAGTAATTGAAAATAAAATATATTGGAACACTCCGACAAGTTATTTGCGGGCGTCCCTTCTGTGGTCGAGTGGGAGAACTGCCGACTGTCAACACGACGGTTCTAAGTTCAATCCTTGGCTTGGCTTCGAAGAGATGCTAGTCTAGTAATTGAAAATAAAATATATTGGAACACTCCGACAAGTTATTTGCGGGCGTCCCTTCTGTGGTCGAGTGGGAGAACTGCCGACTGTCAACATGACGGTTCTAGGTTCAATCCTTTGCTTGGCTTCGGAGAGATGCTAGTCTAGTAATTGAAAATAAAATATATTGGAACACTCCGACAAGTTATTTGCGGGCGTCCCTTCTGTGGTCGAGTGGGAGAACTGCCGACTGTCAACACGACGGTTCTAGGTTCAATCCTTGGCTTGGCTTCGGAGAGATGCTAGTCTAGTAATTGAAAATAAAATATATTGGAACACTCCGACAAGTTATTTGCGGGCGTCCCTTCTGTGGTCGAGTGGGAGAACTGCCGACTGTCAACATGACGGTTCTAGGTTCAATCCTTTGCTTGGCTTCGGAGAGATGCTAGTCTAGTAATTGAAAATAAAATATATTGGAACACTCCGACAAGTTATTTGCGGGCGTCCCTTCTGTGGTCGAGTGGGAGAACTGCCGACTGTCAACACGACGGTTCTATGTTCAATCCTTGGCTTGGCTTCGGAGAGATGCTAGTCTAGTAATTGAAAATAAAATATATTGGAACACTCCGACAAGTTATTTGCGGGCGTCCCTTCTGTGGTCGAGTGGGAGAACTGCCGACTGTCAACACGACGGTTCTATGTTCAATCCTTGGCTTGGCTTCGGAGAGATGCTAGTCTAGTAATTGAAAATAAAATATATTGGAACACTCCGACAAGTTATTTGCGGGCGTCCCTTCTGTGGTCGAGTGGGAGAACTGCCGACTGTCAACATGACGGTTCTAGGTTCAATCCTTTGCTTGGCTTCGGAGAGATGCTAGTCTAGTAATTGAAAATAAAATATATTGGAACACTCCGACAAGTTATTTGCGGGCGTCCCTTCTGTGGTCGAGTGGGAGAACTGCCGACTGTCAACACGACGGTTCTAGGTTCAATCCTTGGCTTGGCTTCGGAGAGATGCTAGTCTAGTAATTGAAAATAAAATATATTGGAACACTCCGACAAGTTATTTGCGGGCGTCCCTTCTGTGGTCGAGTGGGAGAACTGCCGACTGTCAACATGACGGTTCTAGGTTCAATCCTTTGCTTGGCTTCGGAGAGATGCTAGTCTAGTAATTGAAAATAAAATATATTGGAACACTCCGACAAGTTATTTGCGGGCGTCCCTTCTGTGGTCGAGTGGGAGAACTGCCGACTGTCAACACGACGGTTCTAGGTTCAATCCTTGGCTTGGCTTCGGAGAGATGCTAGTCTAGTAATTGAAAATAAAATATATTGGAACACTCCGACAAGTTATTTGCGGGCGTCCCTTCTGTGGTCGAGTGGGAGAACTGCCGACTGTCAACACGACGGTTCTAGGTTCAATCCTTGGCTTGGCTTCGGAGAGATGCTAGTCTAGTAATTGAAAATAAAATATATTGGAACACTCCGACAAGTTATTTGCGGGCGTCCCTTCTGTGGTCGAGTGGGAGAACTGCCGACTGTCAACACGACGGTTCTAGGTTCAATCCTTGGCTTGGCTTCGGAGAGATGCTAGTCTAGTAATTGAAAATAAAATATATTGGAACACTCCGACAAGTTATTTGCGGGCGTCCCTTCTGTGGTCGAGTGGGAGAACTGCCGACTGTCAACACGACGGTTCTAGGTTCAATCCTTGGCTTGGCTTCGGAGAGATGCTAGTCTAGTAATTGAAAATAAAATATATTGGAACACTCCGACAAGTTATTTGCGGGCGTCCCTTCTGTGGTCGAGTGGGAGAACTGCCGACTGTCAACACGACGGTTCTATGTTCAATCCTTGGCTTGGCTTCGGAGAGATGCTAGTCTAGTAATTGAAAATAAAATATATTGGAACACTCCGACAAGTTATTTGCGGGCGTCCCTTCTGTGGTCGAGTGGGAGAACTGCCGACTGTCAACACGACGGTTCTAGGTTCAATCCTTGGCTTGGCTTCGGAGAGATGCTAGTCTAGTAATTGAAAATAAAATATATTGGAACACTCCGACAAGTTATTTGCGGGCGTCCCTTCTGTGGTCGAGTGGGAGAACTGCCGACTGTCAACATGACGGTTCTAGGTTCAATCCTTTGCTTGGCTTCGGAGAGATGCTAGTCTAGTAATTGAAAATAAAATATATTGGAACACTCCGACAAGTTATTTGCGGGCGTCCCTTCTGTGGTCGAGTGGGAGAACTGCCGACTGTCAACACGACGGTTCTATGTTCAATCCTTGGCTTGGCTTCGGAGAGATGCTAGTCTAGTAATTGAAAATAAAATATATTGGAACACTCCGACAAGTTATTTGCGGGCGTCCCTTCTGTGGTCGGGTGGGAGAACTGCCGACTGTCAACACGACGGTTCTAGGTTCAATCCTTGGCTTGGCTTCGGAGAGATGCTAGTCTAGTAATTGAAAATAAAATATATTGGAACACTCCGACAAGTTATTTGCGGGCGTCCCTTCTGTGGTCGAGTGGGAGAACTGCCGACTGTCAACATGACGGTTCTAGGTTCAATCCTTTGCTTGGCTTCGGAGAGATGCTAGTCTAGTAATTGAAAATAAAATATATTGGAACACTCCGACAAGTTATTTGCGGGCGTCCCTTCTGTGGTCGAGTGGGAGAACTGCCGACTGTCAACACGACGGTTCTAGGTTCAATCCTTGGCTTGGCTTCGGAGAGATGCTAGTCTAGTAATTGAAAATAAAATATATTGGAACACTCCGACAAGTTATTTGCGGGCGTCCCTTCTGTGGTCGAGTGGGAGAACTGCCGACTGTCAACATGACGGTTCTAGGTTCAATCCTTTGCTTGGCTTCGGAGAGATGCTAGTCTAGTAATTGAAAATAAAATATATTGGAACACTCCGACAAGTTATTTGCGGGCGTCCCTTCTGTGGTCGAGTGGGAGAACTGCCGACTGTCAACACGACGGTTCTATGTTCAATCCTTGGCTTGGCTTCGGAGAGATGCTAGTCTAGTAATTGAAAATAAAATATATTGGAACACTCCGACAAGTTATTTGCGGGCGTCCCTTCTGTGGTCGAGTGGGAGAACTGCCGACTGTCAACACGACGGTTCTAGGTTCAATCCTTGGCTTGGCTTCGGAGAGATGCTAGTCTAGTAATTGAAAATAAAATATATTGGAACACTCCGACAAGTTATTTGCGGGCGTCCCTTGTGTGGTCGAGTGGGAGAACTGCCGACTGTCAACACGACGGTTCTATGTTCAATCCTTTGCTTGGCTTCGGAGAGATGCTAGTCTAGTAATTGAAAATAAAATATATTGGAACACTCCGACAAGTTATTTGCGGGCGTCCCTTCTGTGGTCGAGTGGGAGAACTGCCGACTGTCAACACGACGGTTCTAGGTTCAATCCTTGGCTTGGCTTCGGAGAGATGCTAGTCTAGTAATTGAAAATAAAATATATTGGAACACTCCGACAAGTTATTTGCGGGCGTCCCTTCTGTGGTCGAGTGGGAGAACTGCCGACTGTCAACATGACGGTTCTAGGTTCAATCCTTTGCTTGGCTTCGGAGAGATGCTAGTCTAGTAATTGAAAATAAAATATATTGGAACACTCCGACAAGTTATTTGCGGGCGTCCCTTCTGTGGTCGAGTGGGAGAACTGCCGACTGTCAACACGACGGTTCTATGTTCAATCCTTGGCTTGGCTTCGGAGAGATGCTAGTCTAGTAATTGAAAATAAAATATATTGGAACACTCCGACAAGTTATTTGCGGGCGTCCCTTCTGTGGTCGAGTGGGAGAACTGCCGACTGTCAACACGACGGTTCTAGGTTCAATCCTTGGCTTGGCTTTGGAGAGATGCTAGTCTAGTAATTGAAAATAAAATATATTGGAACACTCCGACAAGTTATTTGCGGGCGTCCCTTCTGTGGTCGAGTGGGAGAACTGCCGACTGTCAACACGACGGTTCTATGTTCAATCCTTGGCTTGGCTTCGGAGAGATGCTAGTCTAGTAATTGAAAATAAAATATATTGGAACACTCCGACAAGTTATTTGCGGGCGTCCCTTCTGTGGTCGAGTGGGAGAACTGCCGACTGTCAACACGACGGTTCTAGGTTCAATCCTTGGCTTGGCTTCGGAGAGATGCTAGTCTAGTAATTGAAAATAAAATATATTGGAACACTCCGACAAGTTATTTGCGGGCGTCCCTTCTGTGGTCGAGTGGGAGAACTGCCGACTGTCAACACGACGGTTCTAGGTTCAATCCTTGGCTTGGCTTCGGAGAGATGCTAGTCTAGTAATTGAAAATAAAATATATTGGAACACTCCGACAAGTTATTTGCGGGCGTCCCTTCTGTGGTCGAGTGGGAGAACTGCCGACTGTCAACACGACGGTTCTATGTTCAATCCTTGGCTTGGCTTCGGAGAGATGCTAGTCTAGTAATTGAAAATAAAATATATTGGAACACTCCGACAAGTTATTTGCGGGCGTCCCTTCTGTGGTCGAGTGGGAGAACTGCCGACTGTCAACACGACGGTTCTAGGTTCAATCCTTGGCTTGGCTTCGGAGAGATGCTAGTCTAGTAATTGAAAATAAAATATATTGGAACACTCCGACAAGTTATTTGCGGGCGTCCCTTCTGTGGTCGAGTGGGAGAACTGCCGACTGTCAACACGACGGTTCTAGGTTCAATCCTTGGCTTGGCTTCGGAGAGATGCTAGTCTAGTAATTGAAAATAAAATATATTGGAACACTCCGACAAGTTATTTGCGGGCGTCCCTTCTGTGGTCGAGTGGGAGAACTGCCGACTGTCAACACGACGGTTCTAGGTTCAATCCTTGGCTTGGCTTCGGAGAGATGCTAGTCTAGTAATTGAAAATAAAATATATTGGAACACTCCGACAAGTTATTTGCGGGCGTCCCTTCTGTGGTCGAGTGGGAGAACTGCCGACTGTCAACACGACGGTTCTATGTTCAATCCTTGGCTTGGCTTCGGAGAGATGCTAGTCTAGTAATTGAAAATAAAATATATTGGAACACTCCGACAAGTTATTTGCGGGCGTCCCTTCTGTGGTCGAGTGGGAGAACTGCCGACTGTCAACACGACGGTTCTAGGTTCAATCCTTGGCTTGGCTTCGGAGAGATGCTAGTCTAGTAATTGAAAATAAAATATATTGGAACACTCCGACAAGTTATTTGCGGGCGTCCCTTCTGTGGTCGAGTGGGAGAACTGCCGACTGTCAACACGACGGTTCTATGTTCAATCCTTGGCTTGGCTTCGGAGAGATGCTAGTCTAGTAATTGAAAATAAAATATATTGGAACACTCCGACAAGTTATTTGCGGGCGTCCCTTCTGTGGTCGAGTGGGAGAACTGCCGACTGTCAACACGACGGTTCTATGTTCAATCCTTGGCTTGGCTTCGGAGAGATGCTAGTCTAGTAATTGAAAATAAAATATATTGGAACACTCCGACAAGTTATTTGCGGGCGTCCCTTCTGTGGTCGAGTGGGAGAACTGCCGACTGTCAACACGACGGTTCTAGGTTCAATCCTTGGCTTGGCTTCGGAGAGATGCTAGTCTAGTAATTGAAAATAAAATATATTGGAACACTCCGACAAGTTATTTGCGGGCGTCCCTTCTGTGGTCGAGTGGGAGAACTGCCGACTGTCAACACGACGGTTCTATGTTCAATCCTTGGCTTGGCTTCGGAGAGATGCTAGTCTAGTAATTGAAAATAAAATATATTGGAACACTCCGACAAGTTATTTGCGGGCGTCCCTTCTGTGGTCGAGTGGGAGAACTGCCGACTGTCAACACGACGGTTCTAGGTTCAATCCTTGGCTTGGCTTCGGAGAGATGCTAGTCTAGTAATTGAAAATAAAATATATTGGAACACTCCGACAAGTTATTTGCGGGCGTCCCTTCTGTGGTCGAGTGGGAGAACTGCCGACTGTCAACACGACGGTTCTATGTTCAATCCTTGGCTTGGCTTCGGAGAGATGCTAGTCTAGTAATTGAAAATAAAATATATTGGAACACTCCGACAAGTTATTTGCGGGCGTCCCTTCTGTGGTCGAGTGGGAGAACTGCCGACTGTCAACACGACGGTTCTAGGTTCAATCCTTGGCTTGGCTTCGGAGAGATGCTAGTCTAGTAATTGAAAATAAAATATATTGGAACACTCCGACAAGTTATTTGCGGGCGTCCCTTCTGTGGTCGAGTGGGAGAACTGCCGACTGTCAACACGACGGTTCTAGGTTCAATCCTTGGCTTGGCTTCGGAGAGATGCTAGTCTAGTAATTGAAAATAAAATATATTGGAACACTCCGACAAGTTATTTGCGGGCGTCCCTTCTGTGGTCGAGTGGGAGAACTGCCGACTGTCAACACGACGGTTCTAGGTTCAATCCTTGGCTTGGCTTCGGAGAGATGCTAGTCTAGTAATTGAAAATAAAATATATTGGAACACTCCGACAAGTTATTTGCGGGCGTCCCTTCTGTGGTCGAGTGGGAGAACTGCCGACTGTCAACACGACGGTTCTATGTTCAATCCTTGGCTTGGCTTCGGAGAGATGCTAGTCTAGTAATTGAAAATAAAATATATTGGAACACTCCGACAAGTTATTTGCGGGCGTCCCTTCTGTGGTCGAGTGGGAGAACTGCCGACTGTCAACACGACGGTTCTAGGTTCAATCCTTGGCTTGGCTTCGGAGAGATGCTAGTCTAGTAATTGAAAATAAAATATATTGGAACACTCCGACAAGTTATTTGCGGGCGTCCCTTCTGTGGTCGAGTGGGAGAACTGCCGACTGTCAACACGACGGTTCTATGTTCAATCCTTGGCTTGGCTTCGGAGAGATGCTAGTCTAGTAATTGAAAATAAAATATATTGGAACACTCCGACAAGTTATTTGCGGGCGTCCCTTCTGTGGTCGAGTGGGAGAACTGCCGACTGTCAACACGACGGTTCTAGGTTCAATCCTTGGCTTGGCTTCGGAGAGATGCTAGTCTAGTAATTGAAAATAAAATATATTGGAACACTCCGACAAGTTATTTGCGGGCGTCCCTTCTGTGGTCGAGTGGGAGAACTGCCGACTGTCAACATGACGGTTCTAGGTTCAATCCTTTGCTTGGCTTCGGAGAGATGCTAGTCTAGTAATTGAAAATAAAATATATTGGAACACTCCGACAAGTTATTTGCGGGCGTCCCTTCTGTGGTCGAGTGGGAGAACTGCCGACTGTCAACACGACGGTTCTATGTTCAATCCTTGGCTTGGCTTCGGAGAGATGCTAGTCTAGTAATTGAAAATAAAATATATTGGAACACTCCGACAAGTTATTTGCGGGCGTCCCTTCTGTGGTCGAGTGGGAGAACTGCCGACTGTCAACACGACGGTTCTAGGTTCAATCCTTGGCTTGGCTTCGGAGAGATGCTAGTCTAGTAATTGAAAATAAAATATATTGGAACACTCCGACAAGTTATTTGCGGGCGTCCCTTCTGTGGTCGAGTGGGAGAACTGCCGACTGTCAACACGACGGTTCTAGGTTCAATCCTTGGCTTGGCTTCGGAGAGATGCTAGTCTAGTAATTGAAAATAAAATATATTGGAACACTCCAACAAGTTATTTGCGGGCGTCCCTTCTGTGGTCGAGTGGGAGAACTGCCGACTGTCAACACGACGGTTCTATGTTCAATCCTTGGCTTGGCTTCGGAGAGATGCTAGTCTAGTAATTGAAAATAAAATATATTGGAACACTCCAACAAGTTATTTGCGGGCGTCCCTTCTGTGGTCGAGTGGGAGAACTGCCGACTGTCAACACGACGGTTCTATGTTCAATCCTTGGCTTGGCTTCGGAGAGATGCTAGTCTAGTAATTGAAAATAAAATATATTGGAACACTCCGACAAGTTATTTGCGGGCGTCCCTTCTGTGGTCGAGTGGGAGAACTGCCGACTGTCAACACGACGGTTCTATGTTCAATCCTTGGCTTGGCTTCGGAGAGATGCTAGTCTAGTAATTGAAAATAAAATATATTGGAACACTCCGACAAGTTATTTGCGGGCGTCCCTTCTGTGGTCGAGTGGGAGAACTGCCGACTGTCAACACGACGGTTCTAGGTTCAATCCTTGGCTTGGCTTCGGAGAGATGCTAGTCTAGTAATTGAAAATAAAATATATTGGAACACTCCAACAAGTTATTTGCGGGCGTCCCTTCTGTGGTCGAGTGGGAGAACTGCCGACTGTCAACACGACGGTTCTATGTTCAATCCTTGGCTTGGCTTCGGAGAGATGCTAGTCTAGTAATTGAAAATAAAATATATTGGAACACTCCAACAAGTTATTTGCGGGCGTCCCTTCAGTGGTCGAGTGGGAGAACTGCCGACTGTCAACACGACGGTTCTATGTTCAATCCTTGGCTTGGCTTCGGAGAGATGCTAGTCTAGTAATTGAAAATAAAATATATTGGAACACTCCGACAAGTTATTTGCGGGCGTCCCTTCTGTGGTCGAGTGGGAGAACTGCCGACTGTCAACACGACGGTTCTATGTTCAATCCTTGGCTTGGCTTCGGAGAGATGCTAGTCTAGTAATTGAAAATAAAATATATTGGAACACTCCGACAAGTTATTTGCGGGCGTCCCTTCTGTGGTCGAGTGGGAGAACTGCCGACTGTCAACACGACGGTTCTAGGTTCAATCCTTGGCTTGGCTTCGGAGAGATGCTAGTCTAGTAATTGAAAATAAAATATATTGGAACACTCCAACAAGTTATTTGCGGGCGTCCCTTCTGTGGTCGAGTGGGAGAACTGCCGACTGTCAACACGACGGTTCTAGGTTCAATCCTTGGCTTGGCTTCGGAGAGATGCTAGTCTAGTAATTGAAAATAAAATATATTGGAACACTCCAACAAGTTATTTGCGGGCGTCCCTTCTGTGGTCGAGTGGGAGAACTGCCGACTGTCAACACGACGGTTCTAGGTTCAATCCTTGGCTTGGCTTCGGAGAGATGCTAGTCTAGTAATTGAAAATAAAATATATTGGAACACTCCGACAAGTTATTTGCGGGCGTCCCTTCTGTGGTCGAGTGGGAGAACTGCCGACTGTCAACACGACGGTTCTATGTTCAATCCTTGGCTTGGCTTCGGAGAGATGCTAGTCTAGTAATTGAAAATAAAATATATTGGAACACTCCGACAAGTTATTTGCGGGCGTCCCTTCTGTGGTCGAGTGGGAGAACTGCCGACTGTCAACACGACGGTTCTAGGTTCAATCCTTGGCTTGGCTTCGGAGAGATGCTAGTCTAGTAATTGAAAATAAAATATATTGGAACACTCCAACAAGTTATTTGCGGGCGTCCCTTCTGTGGTCGAGTGGGAGAACTGCCGACTGTCAACACGACGGTTCTATGTTCAATCCTTGGCTTGGCTTCGGAGAGATGCTAGTCTAGTAATTGAAAATAAAATATATTGGAACACTCCGACAAGTTATTTGCGGGCGTCCCTTCTGTGGTCGAGTGGGAGAACTGCCGACTGTCAACACGACGGTTCTATGTTCAATCCTTGGCTTGGCTTCGGAGAGATGCTAGTCTAGTAATTGAAAATAAAATATATTGGAACACTCCGACAAGTTATTTGCGGGCGTCCCTTCTGTGGTCGAGTGGGAGAACTGCCGACTGTCAACACGACGGTTCTATGTTCAATCCTTGGCTTGGCTTCGGAGAGATGCTAGTCTAGTAATTGAAAATAAAATATATTGGAACACTCCGACAAGTTATTTGCGGGCGTCCCTTCTGTGGTCGAGTGGGAGAACTGCCGACTGTCAACACGACGGTTCTAGGTTCAATCCTTGGCTTGGCTTCGGAGAGATGCTAGTCTAGTAATTGAAAATAAAATATATTGGAACACTCCAACAAGTTATTTGCGGGCGTCCCTTCTGTGGTCGAGTGGGAGAACTGCCGACTGTCAACACGACGGTTCTAGGTTCAATCCTTGGCTTGGCTTCGGAGAGATGCTAGTCTAGTAATTGAAAATAAAATATATTGGAACACTCCAACAAGTTATTTGCGGGCGTCCCTTCTGTGGTCGAGTGGGAGAACTGCCGACTGTCAACACGACGGTTCTATGTTCAATCCTTGGCTTGGCTTCGGAGAGATGCTAGTCTAGTAATTGAAAATAAAATATATTGGAACACTCCGACAAGTTATTTGCGGGCGTCCCTTCTGTGGTCGAGTGGGAGAACTGCCGACTGTCAACACGACGGTTCTATGTTCAATCCTTGGCTTGGCTTCGGAGAGATGCTAGTCTAGTAATTGAAAATAAAATATATTGGAACACTCCGACAAGTTATTTGCGGGCGTCCCTTCTGTGGTCGAGTGGGAGAACTGCCGACTGTCAACACGACGGTTCTAGGTTCAATCCTTGGCTTGGCTTCGGAGAGATGCTAGTCTAGTAATTGAAAATAAAATATATTGGAACACTCCAACAAGTTATTTGCGGGCGTCCCTTCTGTGGTCGAGTGGGAGAACTGCCGACTGTCAACACGACGGTTCTAGGTTCAATCCTTGGCTTGGCTTCGGAGAGATGCTAGTCTAGTAATTGAAAATAAAATATATTGGAACACTCCAACAAGTTATTTGCGGGCGTCCCTTCTGTGGTCGAGTGGGAGAACTGCCGACTGTCAACACGACGGTTCTATGTTCAATCCTTGGCTTGGCTTCGGAGAGATGCTAGTCTAGTAATTGAAAATAAAATATATTGGAACACTCCAACAAGTTATTTGCGGGCGTCCCTTCTGTGGTCGAGTGGGAGAACTGCCGACTGTCAACACGACGGTTCTATGTTCAATCCTTGGCTTGGCTTCGGAGAGATGCTAGTCTAGTAATTGAAAATAAAATATATTGGAACACTCCGACAAGTTATTTGCGGGCGTCCCTTCTGTGGTCGAGTGGGAGAACTGCCGACTGTCAACACGACGGTTCTATGTTCAATCCTTGGCTTGGCTTCGGAGAGATGCTAGTCTAGTAATTGAAAATAAAATATATTGGAACACTCCAACAAGTTATTTGCGGGCGTCCCTTCAGTGGTCGAGTGGGAGAACTGCCGACTGTCAACACGACGGTTCTATGTTCAATCCTTGGCTTGGCTTCGGAGAGATGCTAGTCTAGTAATTGAAAATAAAATATATTGGAACACTCCGACAAGTTATTTGCGGGCGTCCCTTCTGTGGTCGAGTGGGAGAACTGCCGACTGTCAACACGACGGTTCTAGGTTCAATCCTTGGCTTGGCTTCGGAGAGATGCTAGTCTAGTAATTGAAAATAAAATATATTGGAACACTCCGACAAGTTATTTGCGGGCGTCCCTTCTGTGGTCGAGTGGGAGAACTGCCGACTGTCAACATGACGGTACTAGGTTCGATCCTTGGCTTGGCTTCGGAGAGATGCTAGTCTAGTAATTGAAAATAAAATATATTGGAACACTCCGACAAGTTATTTGCGGGCGTCCCTTCTTTGGTCGAGTGGGAGAACTGCCGACTGTTAAACACGACGGTTCTAGGTTCAATCCTTGGCTTGGCATCGGAGAGATGCTAGTCTAGTAATTGAAAATAAAATATATTGGAACACTCCGACAAGTTATTTGCGGGCGTCCCTTCTGTGGTCGAGTGGGAGAACTGCCGACTGTCAACACGACGGTTCTAGGTTCAATCCTTGGCTTGGCTTCGGAGAGATGCTAGTCTAGTAATTGAAAATAAAATATATTGGAACACTCCGACAAGTTATTTGCGGGCGTCCCTTCTGTGGTCGAGTGGGAGAACTGCCGACTGTCAACATGACGGTTCTAGGTTCAATCCTTGGCTTGGCTTCGGAGAGATGCTAGTCTAGTAATTGAAAATAAAATATATTGGAACACTCCAACAAGTTATTTGCGGGCGTCCCTTCTGTGGTCGAGTGGGAGAACTGCCGACTGTCAACATGACGGTTCTAGGTTCAATCCTTGGCTTGGCTTCGGAGAGATGCTAGTCTAGTAATTGAAAATAAAATATATTGGAACACTCCAACAAGTTATTTGCGGGCGTCCCTTCTGTGGTCGAGTGGGAGAACTGCCGACTGTCAACATGACGGTTCTAGGTTCAATCCTTGGCTTGGCTTCGGAGAGATGCTAGTCTAGTAATTGAAAATAAAATATATTGGAACACTCCGACAAGTTATTTGCGGGCGTCCCTTCTGTGGTCGAGTGGGAGAACTGCCGACTGTCAACATGACGGTTCTAGGTTCAATCCTTGGCTTGGCTTCGGAGAGATGCTAGTCTAGTAACTGAAAATAAAATATATTGGAACACTCCGACAAGTTATTTGCGGGCGTCCCTTCAGTGGTCGAGTGGGAGAACTGCCGACTGTCAACACGACGGTTCTAGGTTCAATCCTTGGCTTGGATTCGGAGAGATGCTAGTCTAGTAATTGAAAATAAAATATATTGGAACACTCCGACAAGTTATTTGCGGGCGTCCCTTCAGTGGTCGAGTGGGAGAACTGCCGACTGTCAACACGACGGTTCTAGGTTCAATCCTTGGCTTGGCTTCGGAGAGATGCTAGTCTAGTAATTGAAAATAAAATATATTGGAACACTCCAACGAGTTATTTGCGGGCGTCCCTTCTGTGGTCGAGTGGGAGAACTGCCGACTGTCAACACGACGGTTCTAGGTTCAATCCTTGGCTTGGCTTCGGAGAGATGCTAGTCTAGTAATTGAAAATAAAATATATTGGAACACTCCGACAAGTTATTTGCGGGCGTCCCTTCAGTGGTCGAGTGGGAGAACTGCCGACTGTCAACACGACGGTTCTAGGTTCAATCCTTGGCTTGGCGTCGGAGAGATGCTAGTCTAGTAATTGAAAATAAAATATATTGGAACACACCAACAAGTTATTTGCGGGCGTCCCTTCTGTGGTCGAGTGGAAGAACTGCCGACTGTCAACACGACGGTTCTAGGTTCAATCCTTGGCTTGGCTTCGGAGAGATGCTAGTCTAGTAATTGAAAATAAAATATATTGGAACACTCCAACAAGTTATTTGCGGGCGTCCCTTCAGTGGTCGAGTGGGAGAACTGCCGACTGTCAACACGACGGTTCTAGGTTCAATCCTTGGCTTGGCGTCGGAGAGATGCTAGTCTAGTAATTGAAAATAAAATATATTGGAACACTCCAACAAGTTATTTGCGGGCGTCCCTTCTGTGGTCGAGTGGAAGAACTTCCGACTGTCAACACGACGGTTCTAGGTTCAATCCTTGGCTTTGCTTCGGAGAGATGCTAGTCTAGTAATTGAAAATAAAATATATTGGAACACTCCGACAAGTTATTTGCGGGCGTCCCTTCAGTGGTCGAGTGGGAGAACTGCCGACTGTCAACACGACGGTTCTAGGTTCAATCCTTGGCTTGGCTTCGGAGAGATGCTAGTCTAGTAATTGAAAATAAAATATATTGGAACACTCCGACAAGTTATTTGCGGGCGTCCCTTCTGTGGTCGAGTGGGAGAACTGCCGACTGTCAACACGACGGTTCTATGTTCAATCCTTGGCTTGGCTTCGGAGAGATGCTAGTCTAGTAATTGAAAATAAAATATATTGGAACACTCCGACAAGTTATTTGCGGGCGTCCCTTCTGTGGTCGAGTGGGAGAACTGCCGACTGTCAACACGACGGTTCTATGTTCAATCCTTGGCTTGGCTTCGGAGAGATGCTAGTCTAGTAATTGAAAATAAAATATATTGGAACACTCCGACAAGTTATTTGCGGGCGTCCCTTCAGTGGTCGAGTGGGAGAACTGCCGACTGTCAACATGACGGTTCTAGGTTCAATCCTTGGCTTGGCTTCGGAGAGATGCTAGTCTAGTAATTGAAAATAAAATATATTGGAACACTCCGACAAGTTATTTGCGGGCGTCCCTTCAGTGGTCGAGTGGGAGAACTGCCGACTGTCAACATGACGGTTCTAGGTTCAATCCTTGGCTTGGCTTCGGAGAGATGCTAGTCTAGTAATTGAAAATAAAATATATTGGAACACTCCGACAAGTTATTTGCGGGCGTCCCTTCTGTGGTCGAGTGGGAGAACTGCCGACTGTCAACACGACGGTTCTATGTTCAATCCTTGGCTTGGCTTCGGAGAGATGCTAGTCTAGTAATTGAAAATAAAATATATTGGAACACTCCGACAAGTTATTTGCGGGCGTCCCTTCTGTGGTCGAGTGGGAGAACTGCCGACTGTCAACACGACGGTTCTATGTTCAATCCTTGGCTTGGCTTCGGAGAGATGCTAGTCTAGTAATTGAAAATAAAATATATTCGAACACTCCGACAAGTTATTTGCGGGCGTCCCTTCTGTAGTCGAGTGGGAGAACTGCCGACTGTCAACACGACGGTTCTATGTTCAATCCTTGGCTTGGCTTCGGAGAGATGCTAGTCTAGTAATTGAAAATAAAATATATTGGAACACTCCGACAAGTTATTTGCGGGCGTCCCTTCTGTGATCGAGTGGGAGAACTGCCGACTGTCAACACGACGGTTCTAGGTTCAATCCTTGGCTTGGCTTTGGAGAGATGCTAGTCTAGTAATTGAAAATAAAATATATTGGAACACTCCGACAAGTTATTTGCGGGCGTCCCTTCTGTGGTCGAGTGGGAGAACTGCCGACTGTCAACACGACGGTTCTAGGTTCAATCCTTGGCTTGGCTTCGGAGAGATGCTAGTCTAGTAATTGAAAATAAAATATATTGGAACACTCCGACAAGTTATTTGCGGGCGTCCCTTCTGTGGTCGAGTGGGAGAACTGCCGACTGTCAACACGACGGTTCTAGGTTCAATCCTTGGCTTGGCTTCGGAGAGATGCTAGTCTAGTAATTGAAAATAAAATATATTGGAACACTCCGACAAGTTATTTGCGGGCGTCCCTTCTGTGGTCGAGTGGGAGAACTGCCGACTGTCAACACGACGGTTCTAGGTTCAATCCTTGGCTTGGCTTCGGAGAGATGCTAGTCTAGTAATTGAAAATAAAATATATTGGAACACTCCGACAAGTTATTTGCGGGCGTCCCTTCTGTGGTCGAGTGGGAGAACTGCCGACTGTCAACACGACGGTTCTAGGTTCAATCCTTGGCTTGGCTTCGGAGAGATGCTAGTCTAGTAATTGAAAATAAAATATATTGGAACACTCCGACAAGTTATTTGCGGGCGTCCCTTCTGTGGTCGAGTGGGAGAACTGCCGACTGTCAACACGACGGTTCTAGGTTCAATCCTTGGCTTGGCTTCGGAGAGATGCTAGTCTAGTAATTGAAAATAAAATGTATTGGAACACTCCGACAAGTTATTTGCGGGCGTCCCTTCTGTGGTCGAGTGGGAGAACTGCCGACTGTCAACACGACGGTTCTAGGTTCAATCCTTGGCTTGGCTTCGGAGAGATGCTAGTCTAGTAATTGAAAATAAAATATATTGGAACACTCCGACAAGTTATTTGCGGGCGTCCCTTCTGTGGTCGAGTGGGAGAACTGCCGACTGTCAACACGACGGTTCTAGGTTCAATCCTTGGCTTGGCTTCGGAGAGATGCTAGTCTAGTAATTGAAAATAAAATGTATTGGAACACTCCGACAAGTTATTTGCGGGCGTCCCTTCTGTGGTCGAGTGGGAGAACTGCCGACTGTCAACACGACGGTTCTAGGTTCAATCCTTGGCTTGGCTTCGGAGAGATGCTAGTCTAGTAATTGAAAATAAAATATATTGGAACACTCCGACAAGTTATTTGCGGGCGTCCCTTCTGTGGTCGAGTGGGAGAACTGCCGACTGTCAACACGACGGTTCTAGGTTCAATCCTTGGCTTGGCTTCAGAGAGATGCTAGTCTAGTAATTGAAAATAAAATATATTGGAACACTCCGACAAGTTATTTGCGGGCGTCCCTTCTGTGGTCGAGTGGGAGAACTGCCGACTGTCAACACGACGGTTCTAGGTTCAATCCTTGGCTTGGCTTCGGAGAGATGCTAGTCTAGTAATTGAAAATAAAATGTATTGGAACACTCCGACAAGTTATTTGCGGGCGTCCCTTCTGTGGTCGAGTGGGAGAACTGCCGACTGTCAACACGACGGTTCTAGGTTCAATCCTTGGCTTGGCTTCGGAGAGATGCTAGTCTAGTAATTGAAAATAAAATATATTGGAACACTCCGACAAGTTATTTGCGGGCGTCCCTTCTGTGGTCGAGTGGGAGAACTGCCGACTGTCAACACGACGGTTCTAGGTTCAATCCTTGGCTTGGCTTCGGAGAGATGCTAGTCTAGTAATTGAAAATAAAATGTATTGGAACACTCCGACAAGTTATTTGCGGGCGTCCCTTCTGTGGTCGAGTGGGAGAACTGCCGACTGTCAACACGACGGTTCTAGGTTCAATCCTTGGCTTGGCTTCGGAGAGATGCTAGTCTAGTAATTGAAAATAAAATGTATTGGAACACTCCGACAAGTTATTTGCGGGCGTCCCTTCTGTGGTCGAGTGGGAGAACTGCCGACTGTCAACACGACGGTTCTAGGTTCAATCCTTGGCTTGGCTTCGGAGAGATGCTAGTCTAGTAATTGAAAATAAAATATATTGGAACACTCCGACAAGTTATTTGCGGGCGTCCCTTCTGTGGTCGAGTGGGAGAACTGCCGACTGTCAACACGACGGTTCTAGGTTCAATCCTTGGCTTGGCTTCGGAGAGATGCTAGTCTAGTAATTGAAAATAAAATATATTGGAACACTCCGACAAGTTATTTGCGGGCGTCCCTTCTGTGGTCGAGTGGTAGAACTGCCGACTGTCAACACGACGGTTCTAGGTTCAATCCTTGGCTTGGCTTCGGAGAGATGCTAGTCTAGTAATTGAAAATAAAATATATTGGAACACTCCGACAAGTTATTTGCGGGCGTCCCTTCTGTGTTCGAGTGGGAGAACTGCCGACTGCCAACACGACGGTTCTAGGTTCAATCCTTGGCTTGGCTTCGGAGAGATGCTAGTCTAGTAATTGAAAATAAAATATATTGGAACACTCCGACAAGTTATTTGCGGGCGTCCCTTCTGTGGTCGAGTGGGAGAACTGCCGACTGTCAACACGACGGTTCTAGGTTCAATCCTTGGCTTGGCTTCGGAGAGATGCTAGTCTAGTAATTG
The DNA here is from genome assembly GCF_053919585.1 of Euprymna scolopes. Lineage (NCBI taxonomy): Eukaryota > Metazoa > Mollusca > Cephalopoda > Sepiida > Sepiolidae > Euprymna > Euprymna scolopes. Next base: position 107,757,262 of record NC_136527.1, on the reverse strand, counting down.
AAAATAAAATATATTGGAACACTCCGACAAGTTATTTGCGGGCGTCCCTTCTGTGGTCGAGTGGGAGAACTGCCGACTGCCAACACGACGGTTCTAGGTTCAATCCTTGGCTTGGCTTCGGAGAGATGCTAGTCTAGTAATTGAAAATAAAATATATTGGAACACTCCGACAAGTTATTTGCGGGCGTCCCTTCTGTGGTCGAGTGGGAGAACTGCCGACTGTCAACACGACGGTTCTAGGTTCAATCCTTGGCTTGGCTTCGGAGAGATGCTAGTCTAGTAATTGAAAATAAAATATATTGGAACACTCCGACGAGTTATTTGCGGACGTCCCTTCAGTGGTCGAGTGGGAGAACTGCCGACTGTCAACACGACGGTTCTAGGTTCAATCCTTGGCTTGGCTTCGGAGAGATGCTAGTCTAGTAATTGAAAATAAAATATATTGGAACACTCCGACAAGTTATTTGCGGGCGTCCCTTCTGTGGTCGAGTGGGAGAACTGCCGACTGCCAACACGACGGTTCTAGGTTCAATCCTTGGCTTGGCTTCGGAGAGATGCTAGTCTAGTAATTGAAAATAAAATATATTGGAACACTCCGACAAGTTATTTGCGGGCGTCCCTTCTGTGGTCGAGTGGGAGAACTGCCGACTGTCAACACGACGGTTCTAGGTTCAATCCTTGGCTTGGCTTCGGAGAGATGCTAGTCTAGTAATTGAAAATAAAATATATTGGAACACTCCGACAAGTTATTTGCGGGCGTCCCTTCTGTGGTCGAGTGGTAGAACTGCCGACTGTCAACACGACGGTTCTAGGTTCAATCCTTGGCTTGGCTTCGGAGAGATGCTAGTCTAGTAATTGAAAATAAAATATATTCGAACACTCCGACAAGTTATTTGCAAGCGTCCCTTCAGTGGTTGAGTGGGAGAACTGCCGACTGTCAACACGACGGTTCTAGGTTCAATCCTTGGCTTGGCTTCGGAGAGATGCTAGTCTAGTAATTGAAAATAAAATATATTGGAACACTCCGACAAGTTATTTGCGGGCGTCCCTTCTGTGGTCGAGTGGGAGAACTGCCGACTGTCAACATGACGGTTCTAGGTTCAATCCTTGGCTTGGCTTCGGAGAGATGCTAGTCTAGTAATTGAAAATAAAATATATTGGAACACTCCGACAAGTTATTTGCGGGCGTCCCTTCTGTGGTCGAGTGGGAGAACTGCCGACTGTCAACACGACGGTTCTAGGTTCAATCCTTGGCTTGGCTTCGGAGAGATGCTAGTCTAGTAATTGAAAATAAAATGTATTGGAACACTCCGACAAGTTATTTGCGGGCGTCCCTTCTGTGGTCGAGTGGGAGAACTGCCGACTGTCAACACGACGGTTCTAGGTTCAATCCTTGGCTTGGCTTCGGAGAGATGCTAGTCTAGTAATTGAAAATAAAATATATTGGAACACTCCGACAAGTTATTTGCGGGCGTCCCTTCTGTGGTCGAGTGGGAGAACTGCCGACTGTCAACACGACGGTTCTAGGTTCAATCCTTGGCTTGGCTTCGGAGAGATGCTAGTCTAGTAATTGAAAATAAAATATATTGGAACACTCCGACAAGTTATTTGCGGGCGTCCCTTCTGTGGTCGAGTGGGAGAACTGCCGACTGTCAACACGACGGTTCTAGGTTCAATCCTTGGCTTGGCTTCGGAGAGATGCTAGTCTAGTAATTGAAAATAAAATGTATTGGAACACTCCGACAAGTTATTTGCGGGCGTCCCATCTGTGGTCGAGTGGGAGAACTGCCGACTGTCAACACGACGGTTCTAGGTTCAATCCTTGGCTTGGCTTCGGAGAGATGCTAGTCTAGTAATTGAAAATAAAATATATTGGAACACTCCGACAAGTTATTTGCGGGCGTCCCTTCTGTGGTCGAGTGGGAGAACTGCCGACTGTCAACACGACGGTTCTAGGTTCAATCCTTGGCTTGGCTTCGGAGAGATGCTAGTCTAGTAATTGAAAATAAAATGTATTGGAACACTCCGACAAGTTATTTGCGGGCGTCCCTTCTGTGGTCGAGTGGGAGAACTGCCGACTGTCAACACGACGGTTCTAGGTTCAATCCTTGGCTTGGCTTCGGAGAGATGCTAGTCTAGTAATTGAAAATAAAATGTATTGGAACACTCCGACAAGTTATTTGCGGGCGTCCCTTCTGTGGTCGAGTGGGAGAACTGCCGACTGTCAACACGACGGTTCTAGGTTCAATCCTTGGCTTGGCTTCGGAGAGATGCTAGTCTAGTAATTGAAAATAAAATATATTGGAACACTCCGACAAGTTATTTGCGGGCGTCCCTTCTGTGGTCGAGTGGGAGAACTGCCGACTGTCAACACGACGGTTCTAGGTTCAATCCTTGGCTTGGCTTCGGAGAGATGCTAGTCTAGTAATTGAAAATAAAATATATTGGAACACTCCGACAAGTTATTTGCGGGCGTCCCTTCTGTGGTCGAGTGGGAGAACTGCCGACTGTCAACACGACGGTTCTAGGTTCAATCCTTGGCTTGGCTTCGGAGAGATGCTAGTCTAGTAATTGAAAATAAAATATATTGGAACACTCCGACAAGTTATTTGCGGGCGTCCCTTCTGTGGTCGAGTGGGAGAACTGCCGACTGCCAACACGACGGTTCTAGGTTCAATCCTTGGCTTGGCTTCGGAGAGATGCTTGTCTAGTAATTGAAAATAAAATATATTGGAACACTCCGACAAGTTATTTGCGGGCGTCCCTTCAGTGGTCGAGTGGGAGAACTGCCGACTGTCAACACGACGGTTCTAGGTTCAATCCTTGGCTTGGCTTCGGAGAGATGCTAGTCTAGTAATTGAAAATAAAATATATTGGAACACTCCGACAAGTTATTTGCGGGCGTCCCTTCTGTGGTCGAGTGGGAGAACTGCCGACTGTCAACACGACGGTTCTAGGTTCAATCCTTGGCTTGGCTTCGGAGAGATGCTAGTCTAGTAATTGAAAATAAAATATATTGGAACACTCCGACAAGTTATTTGCGGGCGTCCCTTCTGTGGTCGAGTGGGAGAACTGCCGACTGTCAACACGACGGTTCTAGGTTCAATCCTTGGCTTGGCTTCGGAGAGATGCTAGTCTAGTAATTGAAAATAAAATGTATTGGAACACTCCGACAAGTTATTTGCGGGCGTCCCATCTGTGGTCGAGTGGGAGAACTGCCGACTGTCAACACGACGGTTCTAGGTTCAATCCTTGGCTTGGCTTCGGAGAGATGCTAGTCTAGTAATTGAAAATAAAATATATTGGAACACTCCGACAAGTTATTTGCGGGCGTCCCTTCTGTGGTCGAGTGGGAGAACTGCCGACTGTCAACACGACGGTTCTAGGTTCAATCCTTGGCTTGGCTTCGGAGAGATGCTAGTCTAGTAATTGAAAATAAAATGTATTGGAACACTCCGACAAGTTATTTGCGGGCGTCCCTTCTGTGGTCGAGTGGGAGAACTGCCGACTGTCAACACGACGGTTCTAGGTTCAATCCTTGGCTTGGCTTCGGAGAGATGCTAGTCTAGTAATTGAAAATAAAATGTATTGGAACACTCCGACAAGTTATTTGCGGGCGTCCCTTCTGTGGTCGAGTGGGAGAACTGCCGACTGTCAACACGACGGTTCTAGGTTCAATCCTTGGCTTGGCTTCGGAGAGATGCTAGTCTAGTAATTGAAAATAAAATATATTGGAACACTCCGACAAGTTATTTGCGGGCGTCCCTTCTGTGGTCGAGTGGGAGAACTGCCGACTGTCAACACGACGGTTCTAGGTTCAATCCTTGGCTTGGCTTCGGAGAGATGCTAGTCTAGTAATTGAAAATAAAATATATTGGAACACTCCGACAAGTTATTTGCGGGCGTCCCTTCTGTGGTCGAGTGGGAGAACTGCCGACTGTCAACACGACGGTTCTAGGTTCAATCCTTGGCTTGGCTTCGGAGAGATGCTAGTCTAGTAATTGAAAATAAAATATATTGGAACACTCCGACAAGTTATTTGCGGGCGTCCCTTCTGTGGTCGAGTGGGAGAACTGCCGACTGCCAACACGACGGTTCTAGGTTCAATCCTTGGCTTGGCTTCGGAGAGATGCTAGTCTAGTAATTGAAAATAAAATATATTGGAACACTCCGACAAGTTATTTGCGGGCGTCCCTTCTGTGGTCGAGTGGGAGAACTGCCGACTGTCAACACGACGGTTCTAGGTTCAATCCTTGGCTTGGCTTCGGAGAGATGCTAGTCTAGTAATTGAAAATAAAATATATTGGAACACTCCGACAAGTTATTTGCGGGCGTCCCTTCTGTGGTCGAGTGGGAGAACTGCCGACTGCCAACACGACGGTTCTAGGTTCAATCCTTGGCTTGGCTTCGGAGAGATGCTAGTCTAGTAATTGAAAATAAAATATATTGGAACACTCCGACAAGTTATTTGCGGGCGTCCCTTCTGTGGTCAAGTGGGAGAACTGCCGACTGTCAACACGACGGTTCTAGGTTCAATCCTTGGCTTGGCTTCGGAGAGATGCTAGTCTAGTAATTGAAAATAAAATATATTGGAACACTCCGACGAGTTATTTGCGGACGTCCCTTCAGTGGTCGAGTGGGAGAACTGCCGACTGTCAACACGACGGTTCTAGGTTCAATCCTTGGCTTGGCTTCGGAGAGATGCTAGTCTAGTAATTGAAAATAAAATATATTGGAACACTCCGACAAGTTATTTGCGGGCGTCCCTTCTGTGGTCGAGTGGGGGAACTGCCGACTGCCAACACGACGGTTCTAGGTTCAATCCTTGGCTTGGCTTCGGAGAGATGCTAGTCTAGTAATTGAAAATAAAATATATTGGAACACTCCGACAAGTTATTTGCGGGCGTCCCTTCAGTGGTCGAGTGGGAGAACTGCCGACTGTCAACACGACGGTTCTAGGTTCAATCCTTGGCTTGGCTTCGGAGAGATGCTAGTCTAGTAATTGAAAAAAAAATATATTGGAACACTCCGACAAGTTATTTGCGGGCGTCCCTTCTGTGGTCGAGTGGGAGAACTGCCGACTGTCAACACGACGGTTCTAGGTTCAATCCTTGGCTTGGCTTCGGAGAGATGCTAGTCTAGTAATTGAAAATAAAATATATTGGAACACTCCGACAAGTTATTTGCGGGCGTCCCTTCTGTGGTCGAGTGGGAGAACTGCCGACTGTCAACACGACCATTCTAGGTTCAATCCTTGGCTTGGCTTCGGAGAGATGCTAGTCTAGTAATTGAAAATAAAATATATTGGAACACTCCGACAAGTTATTTGCGGGCGTCCCTTCTGTGGTCGAGTGGTAGAACTGCCGACTGTCAACACGACGGTTCTAGGTTCAATCCTTGGCTTGGCTTCGGAGAGATGCTAGTCTAGTAATTGAAAATAAAATATATTGGAACACTCCGACAAGTTATTTGCGGGCGTCCCTTCAGTGGTCGAGTGGGAGAACTGCCGACTGTCAACACGACGGTTCTAGGTTCAATCCTTGGCTTGGCTTCGGAGAGATGCTAGTCTAGTAATTGAAAATAAAATATATTGGAACACTCCGACAAGTTATTTGCGGGCGTCCCTTCTGTGGTCGAGTGGGAGAACTGCCGACTGTCAACATGACGGTTCTAGGTTCAATCCTTGGCTTGGCTTCGGAGAGATGCTAGTCTAGTAATTGAAAATAAAATATATTGGAACACTCCGACAAGTTATTTGCGGGCGTCCCTTCTGTGGTCGAGTGGGAGAACTGCCGACTGTCAACACGACGGTTCTAGGTTCAATCCTTGGCTTGGCTTCGGAGAGATGCTAGTCTAGTAATTGAAAATGAAATATATTGGAACACTCCGACAAGTTATTTGCGGGCGTCCCTTCTGTGGTCGAGTGGGAGAACTGCCGACTGTCAACACGACGGTTCTAGGTTCAATCCTTGGCTTGGCTTCGGAGAGATGCTAGTCTAGTAATTGAAAATAAAATATATTGGAACACTCCGACAAGTTATTTGCGGGCGTCCCTTCAGTCGTCGAGTGGGAGAACTGCCGACTGTCAACACGACGGTTCTAGGTTCAATCCTTGGCTTGGCTTCGGAGAGATGCTAGTCTAGTAATTGAAAATAAAATATATTCGAACACTCCGACAAGTTATTTGCGGGCGTCCCTTCTGTGGTCGAGTGGGAGAATTGCCGACTGTCAACATGACGGTTCTAGGTTAAATCCTTGGCTTGGCTTCGGAGAGATGCTAGTCTAGTAATTGAAAATAAAATATATTGGAACACTCCGACAAGTTATTTGCGGGCGTCCCTTCAGTCGTCGAGTGGGAGAACTGCCGACTGTCAACACGACGGTTCTAGGTTCAATCCTTGGCTTGGCTTCGGAGAGATGCTAGTCTAGTAATTGAAAATAAAATATATTGGAACACTCCGACAAGTTATTTGCGGGCGTCCCTTCTGTGGTCGAGTGGGAGAACTGCCGACTGTCAACACGACGGTTCTAGGTACAATCCTTGGCTTGGCTTCGGAGAGATGCTAGTCTTGTAATTGAAAATAAAATATATTGGAACACTCCGACAAGTTATTTGCGGGCGTCCCTTCTGTGGTCGAGTGGGAGAACTGCCGACTGTCAACACGACGGTTCTAGGTTCAATCCTTGGCTTGGCTTCGGAGAGATGCTTGTCTAGTAATTGAAAATAAAATATATTGGAACACTCCGACAAGTTATTTGCGGGCGTCCCTTCTGTGGTCGAGTGGGAGAACTGCCGACTGTCAACACGACGGTTCTAGGTTCAATCCTTGGCTTGGCTTCGGAGAAATGCTTGTCTAGTAATTGAAAATAAAATATATTGGAACACTCCGACAAGTTATTTGCGGGCGTCCCTTCAGTGGTCGAGTGGGAGAACTGCCGACTGTCAACACGACGGTTCTAGGTTCAATCCTTGGCTTGGCTTCGGAGAGATGCTAGTCTAGTAATTGAAAATAAAATATATTGGAACACTCCGACAAGTTATTTGCGGGCGTCCCTTCTGTGGTCGAGTGGGAGAACTGCCGACTGTCAACACGACGGTTCTAGGTTCAATCCTTGGCTTGGCTTCGGAGAGATGCTTGTCTAGTAATTGAAAATAAAATATATTGGAACACTCCGACAAGTTATTTGCGGGCGTCCCTTCAGTGGTCGAGTGGGAGAACTGCCGACTGTCAACACGACGGTTCTAGGTTCAATCCTTGGCTTGGCTTCGGAGAGATGCTAGTCTAGTAATTGAAAATAAAATATATTGGAACACTCCGACAAGTTATTTGCAGGCGTCCCTTCTGTGGTCGAGTGGGAGAACTGCCGACTGTCAACACGACGGTTCTAGGTTCAATCCTTGGCTTGGCTTCGGAGAGATGCTAGTCTAGTAATTGAAAATAAAATATATTGGAACACTCCGACAAGTTATTTGCGGGCGTCCCTTCTGTGGTCGAGTGGGAGAACTGCCGACTGTCAACACGACGGTTCTAGGTTCAATCCTTGGCTTGGCTTCGGAGAGATGCTAGTCTAGTAATTGAAAATAAAATATATTGGAACACTCCGACAAGTTATTTGCGGGCGTCCCTTCTGTGGTCGAGTGGGAGAACTGCCGACTGTCAACACGACGGTTCTAGGTTCAATCCTTGGCTTGGCTTCGGAGAGATGCTAGTCTAGTAATTGAAAATAAAATATATTGGAACACTCCGACAAGTTATTTGCGGGCGTCCCTTCAGTGGTCGAGTGGGAGAACTGCCGACTGTCAACACGACGGTTCTAGGTTCAATCCTTGGCTTGGCTTCGGAGAGATGCTAGTCTAGTAATTGAAAATAAAATATATTGGAACACTCCGACAAGTTATTTGCGGGCGTCCCTTCTGTGGTCGAGTGGGAGAACTGCCGACTGTCAACATGACGGTTCTAGGTTCAATCCTTGGCTTGGCTTCGGAGAGATGCTAGTCTAGTAATTGAAAATAAAATATATTGGAACACTCTGACAAGTTATTTGCGGGCGTCCCTTCTGTGGTCGAGTGGGAGAACTGCCGACTGTCAACACGACGGTTCTAGGTTCAATCCTTGGCTTGGCTTCGGTGAGATGCTAGTCTAGTAATTGAAAAAAAAATATATTGGAACACTCCGACAAGTTATTTGCGGGCGTCCCTTCTGTGGTCGAGTGGGAGAACTGCCGACTGTCAACACGACGGTTCTAGGTTCAATCCTTGGCTTGGCTTCGGAGAGATGCTAGTCTAGTAATTGAAAATAAAATATATTCGAACACTCCGACAAGTTATTTGCGGGCGTCCCTTCTGTGGTCGAGTGGGAGAACTGCCGACTGTCAACACGACGGTTCTAGGTTCAATCCTTGGCTTGGCTTCGGAGAGATGCTAGTCTAGTAATTGAAAATAAAATATATTGGAACACTCCGACAAGTTATTTGCGGGCGTCCCTTCTGTGGTCGAGTGGTAGAACTGCCGACTGTCAACACGACGGTTCTAGGTTCAATCCTTGGCTTGGCTTCGGAGAGATGCTAGTCTAGTAATTGAAAATAAAATATATTGGAACACTCCGACAAGTTATTTGCGGGCGTCCCTTCAGTGGTCGAGTGGGAGAACTGCCGACTGTCAACACGACGGTTCTAGGTTCAATCCTTGGCTTGGCTTCGGAGAGATGCTAGTCTAGTAATTGAAAATAAAATATATTGGAACACTCCGACAAGTTATTTGCGGGCGTCCCTTCTGTGGTCGAGTGGGAGAACTGCCGACTGTCAACATGACGGTTCTAGGTTCAATCCTTGGCTTGGCTTCGGAGAGATGCTAGTCTAGTAATTGAAAATAAAATATATTGGAACACTCCGACAAGTTATTTGCGGGCGTCCCTTCTGTGGTCGAGTGGGAGAACTGCCGACTGTCAACACGACGGTTCTAGGTTCAATCCTTGGCTTGGCTTCGGAGAGATGCTAGTCTAGTAATTGAAAATGAAATATATTGGAACACTCCGACAAGTTATTTGCGGGCGTCCCTTCTGTGGTCGAGTGGGAGAACTGCCGACTGTCAACACGACGGTTCTAGGTTCAATCCTTGGCTTGGCTTCGGAGAGATGCTAGTCTAGTAATTGAAAATAAAATATATTGGAACACTCCGACAAGTTATTTGCGGGCGTCCCTTCAGTCGTCGAGTGGGAGAACTGCCGACTGTCAACACGACGGTTCTAGGTTCAATCCTTGGCTTGGCTTCGGAGAGATGCTAGTCTAGTAATTGAAAATAAAATATATTCGAACACTCCGACAAGTTATTTGCGGGCGTCCCTTCTGTGGTCGAGTGGGAGAATTGCCGACTGTCAACATGACGGTTCTAGGTTAAATCCTTGGCTTGGCTTCGGAGAGATGCTAGTCTAGTAATTGAAAATAAAATATATTGGAACACTCCGACAAGTTATTTGCGGGCGTCCCTTCAGTCGTCGAGTGGGAGAACTGCCGACTGTCAACACGACGGTTCTAGGTTCAATCCTTGGCTTGGCTTCGGAGAGATGCTAGTCTAGTAATTGAAAATAAAATATATTGGAACACTCCGACAAGTTATTTGCGGGCGTCCCTTCTGTGGTCGAGTGGGAGAACTGCCGACTGTCAACACGACGGTTCTAGGTACAATCCTTGGCTTGGCTTCGGAGAGATGCTAGTCTTGTAATTGAAAATAAAATATATTGGAACACTCCGACAAGTTATTTGCAGGCGTCCCTTCTGTGGTCGAGTGGGAGAACTGCCGACTGTCAACACGACGGTTCTAGGTTCAATCCTTGGCTTGGCTTCGGAGAGATGCTTGTCTAGTAATTGAAAATAAAATATATTGGAACACTCCGACAAGTTATTTGCGGGCGTCCCTTCTGTGGTCGAGTGGGAGAACTGCCGACTGTCAACACGACGGTTCTAGGTTCAATCCTTGGCTTGGCTTCGGAGAGATGCTTGTCTAGTAATTGAAAATAAAATATATTGGAACACTCCGACAAGTTATTTGCGGGCGTCCCTTCAGTGGTCGAGTGGGAGAACTGCCGACTGTCAACACGACGGTTCTAGGTTCAATCCTTGGCTTGGCTTCGGAGAGATGCTAGTCTAGTAATTGAAAATAAAATATATTGGAACACTCCGACAAGTTATTTGCGGGCGTCCCTTCTGTGGTCGAGTGGGAGAACTGCCGACTGTCAACACGACGGTTCTAGGTTCAATCCTTGGCTTGGCTTCGGAGAGATGCTTGTCTAGTAATTGAAAATAAAATATATTGGAACACTCCGACAAGTTATTTGCGGGCGTCCCTTCAGTGGTCGAGTGGGAGAACTGCCGACTGTCAACACGACGGTTCTAGGTTCAATCCTTGGCTTGGCTTCGGAGAGATGCTAGTCTAGTAATTGAAAATAAAATATATTGGAACACTCCGACAAGTTATTTGCAGGCGTCCCTTCTGTGGTCGAGTGGGAGAACTGCCGACTGTCAACACGACGGTTCTAGGTTCAATCCTTGGCTTGGCTTCGGAGAGATGCTAGTCTAGTAATTGAAAATAAAATATATTGGAACACTCCGACAAGTTATTTGCGGGCGTCCCTTCTGTGGTCGAGTGGGAGAACTGCCGACTGTCAACACGACGGTTCTATGTTCAATCCTTGGCTTGGCTTCGGAGAGATGCTAGTCTAGTAATTGAAAATAAAATATATTGGAACACTCCGACAAGTTATTTGCGGGCGTCCCTTCAGTGGTCGAGTGGGAGAACTGCCGACTGTCAACACGACGGTTCTAGGTTCAATCCTTGGCTTGGCTTCGGAGAGATGCTAGTCTAGTAATTGAAAATAAAATATATTGGAACACTCCGACAAGTTATTTGCGGGCGTCCCTTCTGTGGTCGAGTGGGAGAACTGCCGACTGTCAACATGACGGTTCTAGGTTCAATCCTTGGCTTGGCTTCGGAGAGATGCTAGTCTAGTAATTGAAAATAAAATATATTGGAACACTCCGACAAGTTATTTGCGGGCGTCCCTTCTGTGGTCGAGTGGGAGAACTGCCGACTGTCAACACGACGGTTCTAGGTTCAATCCTTGGCTTGGCTTCGGAGAGATGCTAGTCTAGTAATTGAAAAAAAAATATATTGGAACACTCCGACAAGTTATTTGCGGGCGTCCCTTCTGTGGTCGAGTGGGAGAACTGCCGACTGTCAACACGACGGTTCTAGGTTCAATCCTTGGCTTGGCTTCGGAGAGATGCTAGTCTAGTAATTGAAAATAAAATATATTCGAACACTCCGACAAGTTATTTGCGGGCGTCCCTTCTGTGGTCGAGTGGGAGAACTGCCGACTGTCAACACGACGGTTCTAGGTTCAATCCTTGGCTTGGCTTCGGAGAGATGCTAGTCTAGTAATTGAAAATAAAATATATTGGAACACTCCGACAAGTTATTTGCGGGCGTCCCTTCTGTGGTCGAGTGGTAGAACTGCCGACTGTCAACACGACGGTTCTAGGTTCAATCCTTGGCTTGGCTTCGGAGAGATGCTAGTCTAGTAATTGAAAATAAAATATATTGGAACACTCCGACAAGTTATTTGCGGGCGTCCCTTCAGTGGTCGAGTGGGAGAACTGCCGACTGTACACACGACGGTTCTAGGTTCAATCCTTGGCTTTGCTTCGGAGAGATGCTAGTCTAGTAATTGAAAATAAAATATATTGGAACACTCCGACAAGTTATTTGCGGGCGTCCCTTCTGTGGTCGAGTGGGAGAACTGCCGACTGTCAACATGACGGTTCTAGGTTCAATCCTTGGCTTGGCTTCGGAGAGATGCTAGTCTAGTAATTGAAAATAAAATATATTGGAACACTCCGACAAGTTATTTGCGGGCGTCCCTTCTGTGGTCGAGTGGGAGAACTGCCGACTGTCAACACGACGGTTCTAGGTTCAATCCTTGGCTTGGCTTCGGAGAGATGCTAGTCTAGTAATTGAAAATGAAATATATTGGAACACTCCGACAAGTTATTTGCGGGCGTCCCTTCTGTGGTCGAGTGGGAGAACTGCCGACTGTCAACACGACGGTTCTAGGTTCAATCCTTGGCTTGGCTTCGGAGAGATGCTAGTCTAGTAATTGAAAATAAAATATATTGGAACACTCCGACAAGTTATTTGCGGGCGTCCCTTCAGTCGTCGAGTGGGAGAACTGCCGACTGTCAACACGACGGTTCTAGGTTCAATCCTTGGCTTGGCTTCGGAGAGATGCTAGTCTAGTAATTGAAAATAAAATATATTCGAACACTCCGACAAGTTATTTGCGGGCGTCCCTTCTGTGGTCGAGTGGGAGAACTGCCGACTGTCAACATGACGGTTCTAGGTTCAATCCTTGGCTTGGCTTCGGAGAGATGCTAGTCTAGTAATTGAAAATAAAATATATTGGAACACTCCGACAAGTTATTTGCGGGCGTCCCTTCTGTGGTCGAGTGGGAGAACTGCCGACTGTCAACACGACGGTTCTAGGTTCAATCCTTGGCTTGGCTTCGGAGAGATGCTAGTCTAGTAATTGAAAATAAAATATATTGGAACACTCCGACAAGTTATTTGCGGGCGTCCCTTCAGTGGTCGAGTGGGAGAACTGCCGACTGTCAACACGACGGTTCTAGGTTCAATCCTTGGCTTGGCTTCGGAGAGATGCTAGTCTAGTAATTGAAAATAAAATATATTGGAACACTCCGACAAGTTATTTGCGGGCGTCCCTTCTGTGGTCGAGTGGGAGAACTGCCGACTGTCAACATGACGGTTCTAGGTTCAATCCTTGGCTTGGCTTCGGAGAGATGCTAGTCTAGTAATTGAAAATAAAATATATTGGAACACTCTGACAAGTTATTTGCGGGCGTCCCTTCTGTGGTCGAGTGGGAGAATTGCCGACTGTCAACACGACGGTTCTAGGTTCAATCCTTGGCTTGGCTTCGGAGAGATGCTAGTCTAGTAATTGAAAAAAAAATATATTGGAACACTCCGACAAGTTATTTGCGGGCGTCCCTTCTGTGGTCGAGTGGGAGAACTGCCGACTGTCAACACGACGGTTCTAGGTTCAATCCTTGGCTTGGCTTCGGAGAGATGCTAGTCTAGTAATTGAAAATAAAATATATTGGAACACTCCGACAAGTTATTTGCGGGCGTCCCTTCTGTGGTCGAGTGGGAGAACTGCCGACTGTCAACACGACGGTTCTAGGTTCAATCCTTGGCTTGGCTTCGGAGAGATGCTAGTCTAGTAATTGAAAATAAAATATATTGGAACACTCCGACAAGTTATTTGCGGGCGTCCCTTCTGTGGTCGAGTGGTAGAACTGCCGACTGTCAACACGACGGTTCTAGGTTCAATCCTTGGCTTGGCTTCGGAGAGATGCTAGTCTAGTAATTGAAAATAAAATATATTGGAACACTCCGACAAGTTATTTGCGGGCGTCCCTTCTGTGGTCGAGTGGGAGAACTGCCGACTGTCAACACGACGGTTCTAGGTTCAATCCTTGGCTTGGCTTCGGAGAGATGCTAGTCTAGTAATTGAAAATAAAATATATTGGAACACTCCGACAAGTTATTTGCGGGCGTCCCTTCTGTGGTCGAGTGGGAGAACTGCCGACTGTCAACACGACGGTTCTAGGTTCAATCCTTGGCTTGGCTTCGGAGAGATGCTAGTCTAGTAATTGAAAATAAAATATATTGGAACACTCCGACAAGTTATTCGCGGGCGTCCCTTCTGTGGTCGAGTGGTAGAACTGCCGACTGTCAACACGACGGTTCTAGGTTCAATCCTTGGCTTGGCTTCGGAGAGATGCTAGTCTAGTAATTGAAAATAAAATATATTGGAACACTCCGACAAGTTATTTGCGGGCGTCCCTTCAGTGGTCGAGTGGGAGAACTGCCGACTGTCAACACGACGGTTCTAGGTTCAATCCTTGGCTTGGCTTCGGAGAGATGCTAGTCTAGTAATTGAAAATAAAATATATTGGAACACTCCGACAAGTTATTTGCGGGCGTCCCTTCTGTGGTCGAGTTGGAGAACTGCCGACTGTCAACATGACGGTTCTAGGTTCAATCCTTGGCTTGGCTTCGGAGAGATGCTAGTCTAGTAATTGAAAATAAAATATATTGGAACACTCCGACAAGTTATTTGCGGGCGTCCCTTCTGTGGTCGAGTGGGAGAACTGCCGACTGTCAACACGACGGTTCTAGGTTCAATCCTTGGCTTGGCTTCGGAGAGATGCTAGTCTAGTAATTGAAAATGAAATATATTGGAACACTCCGACAAGTTATTTGCGGGCGTCCCTTCTGTGGTCGAGTGGGAGAACTGCCGACTGTCAACACGACGGTTCTAGGTTCAATCCTTGGCTTGGCTTCGGAGAGATGCTAGTCTAGTAATTGAAAATAAAATATATTGGAACACTCCGACAAGTTATTTGCGGGCGTCCCTTCAGTCGTCGAGTGGGAGAACTGCCGACTGTCAACACGACGGTTCTAGGTTCAATCCTTGGCTTGGCTTCGGAGAGATGCTAGTCTAGTAATTGAAAATAAAATATATTCGAACACTCCGACAAGTTATTTGCGGGCGTCCCTTCTGTGGTCGAGTGGGAGAATTGCCGACTGTCAACATGACGGTTCTAGGTTCAATCCTTGGCTTGGCTTCGGAGAGATGCTAGTCTAGTAATTGAAAATAAAATATATTGGAACACTCCGACAAGTTATTTGCGGGCGTCCCTTCAGTCGTCGAGTGGGAGAACTGCCGACTGTCAACACGACGGTTCTAGGTTCAATCCTTGGCTTGGCTTCGGAGAGATGCTAGTCTAGTAATTGAAAATAAAATATATTCGAACACTCCGACAAGTTATTTGCGGGCGTCCCTTCTGTGGTCGAGTGGGAGAACTGCCGACTGTCAACATGACGGTTCTAGGTTCAATCCTTGGCTTGGCTTCGGAGAGATGCTAGTCTAGTAATTGAAAATAAAATATATTGGAACACTCCGACAAGTTATTTGCGGGCGTCCCTTCTGTGGTCGAGTGGGAGAACTGCCGACTGTCAACACGACGGTTCTAGGTTCAATCCTTGGCTTGGCTTCGGAGAGATGCTAGTCTAGTAATTGAAAATAAAATATATTGGAACACTCCGACAAGTTATTTGCGGGCGTCCCTTCAGTCGTCGAGTGGGAGAACTGCCGACTGTCAACACGACGGTTCTAGGTTCAATCCTTGGCTTGGCTTCGGAGAGATGCTAGTCTAGTAATTGAAAATAAAATATATTCGAACACTCCGACAAGTTATTTGCGGGCGTCCCTTCTGTGGTCGAGTGGGAGAACTGCCGACTGTCAACATGACGGTTCTAGGTTCAATCCTTGGCTTGGCTTCGGAGAGATGCTAGTCTAGTAATTGAAAATAAAATATATTGGAACACTCCGACAAGTTATTTGCGGGCGTCCCTTCAGTCGTCGAGTGGGAGAACTGCCGACTGTCAACACGACGGTTCTAGGTTCAATCCTTGGCTTGGCTTCGGAGAGATGCTAGTCTAGTAATTGAAAATAAAATATATTCGAACACTCCGACAAGTTATTTGCGGGCGTCCCTTCTGTGGTCGAGTGGGAGAACTGCCGACTGTCAACACGACGGTTCTAGGTTCAATCCTTGGCTTGGCTTCGGAGAGATGCTAGTCTAGTAATTGAAAATAACATATATTGGAACACTCCGACAAGTTATTTGCGGGCGTCCCTTCAGTGGTCGAGTGGGAGAACTGCCGACTGTCAACACGACGGTTCTAGGTTCAATCCTTGGCTTGGCTTCGGAGAGATGCTAGTCTAGTAATTGAAAATAAAATATATTGGAACACTCCGACAAGTTATTTGCGGGCGTCCCTTCAGTGGTCGAGTGGGAGAACTGCCGACTGTCAACACGACGGTTCTAGGTTCAATCCTTGGCTTGGCTTCGGAGAGATGCTAGTCTAGTAATTGAAAATAAAATATATTGGAACACTCCGACAAGTTATTTGCGGGCGTCCCTTCTGTGGTCGAGTGGGAGAACTGCCGACTGTCAACACGATGGTTCTAGGTTTAATCCTTGGCTTGGCTTCGGAGAGATGCTAGTCTAGTAATTGAAAATAAAATATATTGGAACACTCCGACAAGTTATTTGCGGGCGTCCCTTCTGTGGTCGAGTGGGAGAACTGCCGACTGTCAACACGACGGTTCTAGGTTCAATCCTTGGCTTGGCTTCGGAGAGATGCTAGTCTAGTAATTGAAAATAAAATATATTGGAACATTCCGACAAGTTATTTGCGGGCGTCCCTTCTGTGGTC
This sequence comes from Euprymna scolopes, assembly GCF_053919585.1. Taxonomy (NCBI): domain Eukaryota; kingdom Metazoa; phylum Mollusca; class Cephalopoda; order Sepiida; family Sepiolidae; genus Euprymna; species Euprymna scolopes. The sequence continues at coordinate 107,740,902 of NC_136527.1, read as the reverse complement.
GAGTGGGAGAACTGCCGACTGTCAACACGACGGTTCTAGGTTCAATCCTTGGCTTGGCTTCGGAGAGATGCTAGTCTAGTAATTGAAAATAAAATATATTGGAACACTCCGACAAGTTATTTGCGGGCGTCCCTTCTGTGGTCGAGTGGGAGAACTGCCGACTGTCAACACGACGGTTCTAGGTTCAATCCTTGGCTTGGCTTCGGAGAGATGCTAGTCTAGTAATTGAAAATAAAATATATTGGAACACTCCGACAAGTTATTTGTGGGCGTCCCTTCTGTGGTCGAGTGGTAGAACTGCCGACTGTCAACACGACGGTTCTAGGTTCAATCCTTGGCTTGGCTTCGGAGAGATGCTAGTCTAGTAATTGAAAATAAAATATATTGGAACACTCCGACAAGTTATTTGCGGGCGTCCCTTCAGTGGTCGAGTGGGAGAACTGCCGACTGTCAACACGACGGTTCTAGGTTCAATCCTTGGCTTGGCTTCGGAGAGATGCTAGTCTAGTAATTGAAAATAAAATATATTGGAACACTCCGACAAGTTATTTGCGGGCGTCCCTTCTGTGGTCGAGTGGTAGAACTGCCGACTGTCAACACGACGGTTCTAGGTTCAATCCTTGGCTTGGCTTCGGAGAGATGCTAGTCTAGTAATTGAAAATAAAATATATTGGAACACTCCGACAAGTTATTTGCGGGCGTCCCTTCTGTGGTCGAGTGGGAGAACTGCCGACTGTCAACACGACGGTTCTAGGTTCAATCCTTGGCTTGGCTTCGGAGAGATGCTAGTCTAGTAATTGAAAATAAAATATATTGGAACACTCCGACAAGTTATTTGCGGGCGTCCCTTCTGTGGTCGAGTGGAAGAACTGCCGACTGTCAACACGACGGTTCTAGGTTCAATCCTTGGCTTGGCTTCGGAGAGATGCTAGTCTAGTAATTGAAAATAAAATATATTGGAACACTCCGACAAGTTATTTGCGGGCGTCCCTTCTGTGGTCGAGTGGTAGAACTGCCGACTGTCAACACGAAGTTTTAGGTTCAATCCTTGGCTTGGCTTCGGAGAGATGCTAGTCTAGTAATTTAAAATAAAATATATTGGAACACTCCGACAAGTTATTTGCGGGCGTCCCTTCAGTGGTCGAGTGGGAGAACTGCCGACTGTCAACACGACGGTTCTAGGTTCAATCCTTGGCTTGGCTTCGGAGAGATGCTAGTCTAGTAATTGAAAATAAAATATATTGGAACACTCCGACAAGTTATTTGCGGGCGTCCCTTCTGTGGTCAAGTGGGAGAACTGCCGACTGTCAACACGACGGTTCTAGGTTCAATCCTTGGCTTGGCTTCAGAGAGATGCTAGTCTAGTAATTGAAAATAAAATATATTGGAACACTCCGACAAGTTATTTGCGGGCGTCCCTTCTGTGGTCGAGTGGGAGAACTGCCGACTGTCAACACGACGGTTCTAGGTTCAATCCTTGGCTTGGCTTCGGAGAGATGCTAGTCTAGTAATTGAAAATAAAATATATTGGAACACTCCGACAAGTTATTTGCGGGCGTCCCTTCTGTGGTCGAGTGGAAGAACTGCCGACTGTCAACACGACGGTTCTAGGTTCAATCCTTGGCTTGGCTTCGGAGAGATGCTAGTCTAGTAATTGAAAATAAAATATATTGGAACACTCCGACAAGTTATTTGCGGGCGTCCCTTCTGTGGTCGAGTGGTAGAACTGCCGACTGTCAACACGACGGTTCTAGGTTCAATCCTTGGCTTGGCTTCGGAGAGATGCTAGTCTAGTAATTGAAAATAAAATATATTGGAACACTCCGACAAGTTATTTGCGGGCGTCCCTTCAGTGGTCGAGTGGGAGAACTGCCGACTGTCAACACGACGGTTCTAGGTTCAATCCTTGGCTTGGCTTCGGAGAGATGCTAGTCTAGTAATTGAAAATAAAATATATTGGAACACTCCGACAAGTTATTTGCGGGCGTCCCTTCTGTGGTCGAGTGGTAGAACTGCCGACTGTCAACACGACGGTTCTAGGTTCAATCCTTGGCTTGGCTTCAGAGAGATGCTAGTCTAGTAATTGAAAATAAAATATATTGGAACACTCCGACAAGTTATTTGCGGGCGTCCCTTCAGTGGTCGAGCGGTAGAACTGCCGACTGTCAACACGACGGTTCTAGGTTCAATCCTTGGCTTGGCTTCGGAGAGATGCTAGTCTAGTAATTGAAAATAAAATATATTGGAACACTCCGACAAGTTATTTGCGGGCGTCCCTTCTGTGGTCGAGTGGTAGAACTGCCGACTGTCAACACGACGGTTCTAGGTTCAATCCTTGGCTTGGCTTCGGAGAGATGCTAGTCTAGTAATTGAAAATAAAATATATTGGAACACTCCGACAAGTTATTTGCGGGCGTCCCTTCTGTAGTCGAGTGGGAGAACTGCCGACTGTCAACACGACGGTTCTATGTTCAATCCTTAGCTTGGCTTTGGAGAGATGCTAGTCTAGTAATTGAAAATAAAATATATTGGAACACTACGACAAGTTTTTTGCGGGCGTCCCTTCAGTGGTCGAGTGGGAGAACTGCCGACTGTAAACACGACGGTTCTATGTTACATTCTTGGCTTGGCTTCGGAGAGATGCTAGTCTAGTAATTGAAAATAAAATATATTGGAACACTACGACAAGTTTTTTGCGGGCGTCCCTTCAGTGGTCGAGTGGGAGAACTGCCGACTGTCAACACGACGGTTCTATGTTCAATCCTTGGCTTGGCTTCGGAGAGATGTTTGTCTAGTAATTGAAAATAAAATATATTGGAACACTACGACAAGTTTTTTGCGGGCGTCCCTTCAGTGGTCGAGTGGGAGAACTGCCGACTGTCAACACGACGGTTCTAGGTTCAATCCTTGGCTTGGCTTCGGAGAGATGCTAGTCTAGTAATTGAAAATAAAATATATTGGAACACTCCGACAAGTTATTTGCGGGCGTCCCTTCAGTGGTCGAGTGGGAGAACTGCCGACTGTCAACACGACGGTTCTATGTTCAATCCTTAGCTTGGCTTTGGAGAGATGCTAGTCTAGTAATTGAAAATAAAATATATTGGAACACTACGACAAGTTTTTTGCGGGCGTCCCTTCAGTGGTCGAGTGGGAGAACTGCCGACTGTCAACACGACGGTTCTATGTTACATTCTTGGCTTGGCTTCGGAGAGATGCTAGTCTAGTAATTGAAAATAAAATATATTGGAACACTACGACAAGTTTTTTGCGGGCGTCCCTTCAGTGGTCGAGTGGGAGAACTGCCGACTGTCAACACGACGGTTCTATGTTCAATCCTTGGCTTGGCTTCGGAGAGATGCTAGTCTAGTAATTGAAAATAAAATATATTGGAACACTCCGACAAGTTATTTGCGGGCGTCCCTTCTGTAGTCGAGTGGGAGAACTGCCGACTGTCAACACGACGGTTCTATGTTCAATCCTTGGCTTGGCTTCGGAGAGATGCTAGTCTAGTAATTGAAAATAAAATATATTGGAACACTCCGACAAGTTATTTGCGGGCGTCCCTTCAGTGGTCGAGTGGGAGAACTGCCGACTGTCAACACGACGGTTCTAGGTTCAATCCTTGGCTTGGCTTCGGAGAGATGCTAGTCTAGTAATTGAAAATAAAATATATTGGAACACTCCGACAAGTTATTTGCGGGCGTCCCTTCTGTAGTCGAGTGGGAGAACTGCCGACTGTCAACACGACGGTTCTATGTTCAATCCTTGGCTTGGCTTTGGAGAGATGCTAGTCTAGTAATTGAAAATAAAATATATTGGAACACTCCGACAAGTTATTTGCGGGCGTCCCTTCAGTGGTCGAGTGGGAGAACTGCCGACTGTCAACACGACGGTTCTAGGTTCAATCCTTGGCTTGGCTTCGGAGAGATGCTAGTCTAGTAATTGAAAATAAAATATATTGGAACACTACGACAAGTTTTTTGCGGGCGTCCCTTCAGTGGTCGAGTGGGAGAACTGCCGACTGTCAACACGATGGTTCTATGTTCAATCCTTGGCTTGGCTTTGGAGAGATGCTAGTCTAGTAATTGAAAATAAAATATATTGGAACACTCCGACAAGTTATTTGCGGGCGTCCCTTCTGTAGTCGAGTGGGAGAACTGCCGACTGTCAACACGACGGTTCTATGTTCAATCCTTGGCTTGGCTTCGGAGAGATGCTAGTCTAGTAATTGAAAATAAAATATATTGGAACACTCCGACAAGTTATTTGCGGGCGTCCCTTCAGTGGTCGAGTGGGAGAACTGCCGACTGTCAACACGACGGTTCTAGGTTCAATCCTTGGCTTGGCTTCGGAGAGATGCTAGTCTAGTAATTGAAAATAAAATATATTGGAACACTCCGACAAGTTATTTGCGGGCGTCCCTTCTGTAGTCGAGTGGGAGAACTGCCGACTGTCAACACGACGGTTCTATGTTCAATCCTTGGCTTGGCTTCGGAGAGATGCTAGTCTAGTAATTGAAAATAAAATATATTGGAACACTCCGACAAGTTATTTGCGGGCGTCCCTTCAGTGGTCGAGTGGGAGAACTGCCGACTGTCAACACGACGGTTCTAGGTTCAATCCTTGGCTTGGCTTCGGAGAGATGCTAGTCTAGTAATTGAAAATAAAATATATTGGAACACTCCGACAAGTTATTTGCGGGCGTCCCTTCTGTAGTCGAGTGGGAGAACTGCCGACTGTCAACACGACGGTTCTATGTTCAATCCTTGGCTTGGCTTCGGAGAGATGCTAGTCTAGTAATTGAAAATAAAATATATTGGAACACTCCGACGAGTTATTTGCGGGCGTCCCTTCTGTGGTCGAGTGGGAGAACTGCCGACTGTCAACACGACGGTTCTATGTTCAATCCTTGGCTTGGCTTCGGAGAGATGCTAGTCTAGTAATTGAAAATAAAATATATTGGAACACTCCGACAAGTTATTTGCGGGCGTCCCTTCAGTGGTCGAGTGGGAGAACTGCCGACTGTCAACACGACGGTTCTAGGTTCAATCCTTGGCTTGGCTTCGGAGAGATGCTAGTCTAGTAATTGAAAATAAAATATATTGGAACACTCCGACAAGTTATTTGCGGGCGTCCCTTCTGTAGTCGAGTGGGAGAACTGCCGACTGTCAACACGACGGTTCTATGTTCAATCCTTGGCTTGGCTTCGGAGAGATGCTAGTCTAGTAATTGAAAATAAAATATATTGGAACACTCCGACAAGTTATTTGCGGGCGTCCCTTCTGTGGTCGAGTGGGAGAACTGCCGACTGTCAACACGACGGTTCTATGTTCAATCCTTGGCTTGGCTTCGGAGAGATGCTAGTCTAGTAATTGAAAATAAAATATATTGGAACACTCCGACAAGTTATTTGCGGGCGTCCCTTCAGTGGTCGAGTGGGAGAACTGCCGACTGTCAACACGACGGTTCTATGTTCAATCCTTGGCTTGGCTTCGGAGAGATGCTAGTCTAGTAATTGAAAATAAAATATATTGGAACACTCCGACAAGTTATTTGCGGGCGTCCCTTCTGTGGTCGAGTGGGAGAACTGCCGACTGTCAACACGACGGTTCTAGGTTCAATCCTTGGCTTGGCTTCGGAGAGATGCTAGTCTAGTAATTGAAAATAAAATATATTGGAACACTCCGACAAGTTATTTGCGGGCGTCCCTTCAGTGGTCGAGTGGGAGAACTGCCGACTGTCAACACGACGGTTCTAGGTTCAATCCTTGGCTTGGCTTCTGAGAGATGCTAGTCTAGTAATTGAAAATAAAATATATTGGAACACTCCGACAAGTTATTTGCGGGCGTCCCTTCAGTGGTCGAGTGGGAGAACTGCCGACTGTCAACACGACGGTTCTATGTTCAATCCTTGGCTTGGCTTCGGAGAGATGCTAGTCTAGTAATTGAAAATAAAATATATTGGAACACTCCGACAAGTTATTTGCGGGCGTCCCTTCAGTGGTCGAGTGGGAGAACTGCCGACTGTCAACACGACGGTTCTAGGTTCAATCCTTGGCTTGGCTTCAGGGAGATGCTAGTCTAGTAATTGAAAATAAAATATATTGGAACACTCCGACAAGTTATTTGCGGGCGTCCCTTCTGTGGTCGAGTGGGAGAACTGCCGACTGTCAACACGACGGTTCTATGTTCAATCCTTGGCTTGGCTTCGGAGAGATGCTAGTCTAGTAATTGAAAATAAAATATATTGGAACACTCCGACAAGTTATTTGCGGGCGTCCCTTCTGTGGTCGAGTGGGAGAACTGCCGACTGTCAACACGACGGTTCTATGTTCAATCCTTGGCTTGGCTTCGGAGAGATGCTAGTCTAGTAATTGAAAATAAAATATATTGGAACACTCCGACAAGTTATTTGCGGGCGTCCCTTCTGTGGTCGAGTGGGAGAACTGCCGACTGTCAACACGACGGTTCTATGTTCAATCCTTGGCTTGGCTTCGGAGAGATGCTAGTCTAGTAATTGAAAATAAAATATATTGGAACACTCCGACAAGTTATTTGCGGGCGTCCCTTCAGTGGTCGAGTGGGAGAACTGCCGACTGTCAACACGACGGTTCTATGTTCAATCCTTGGCTTGGCTTTGGAGAGATGCTAGTCTAGTAATTGAAAATAAAATATATTGGAACACTCCGACAAGTTATTTGCGGGCGTCCCTTCAGTGGTCGAGTGGGAGAACTGCCGACTGTCAACACGACGGTTCTAGGTTCAATCCTTGGCTTGGCTTCGGAGAGATGCTAGTCTAGTAATTGAAAATAAAATATATTGGAACACTCCGACAAGTTATTTGCGGGCGTCCCTTCTGTGGTCGAGTGGGAGAACTGCCGACTGTCAACACGACGGTTCTAGGTTCAATCCTTGGCTTGGCTTCGGAGAGATGCTAGTCTAGTAATTGAAAATAAAATATATTGGAACACTCCGACAAGTTATTTGCGGGCGTCCCTTCTGTGGTCGAGTGGGAGAACTGCCGACTGTCAACACGACGGTTCTATGTTCAATCCTTGGCTTGGCTTCGGAGAGATGCTAGTCTAGTAATTGAAAATAAATTATATTGGAACACTCCGACAAGTTATTTGCGGGCGTCCCTTCTGTGGTCGAGTGGGAGAACTGCCGACTGTCAACACGACGGTTCTATGTTCAATCCTTGGCTTGGCTTCGGAGAGATGCTAGTCTAGTAATTGAAAATAAAATATATTGGAACACTCCGACAAGTTATTTGCGGGCGTCCCTTCTGTGGTCGAGTGGGAGAACTGCCGACTGTCAACACGACGGTTCTAGGTTCAATCCTTGGCTTGGCTTCGGAGAGATGCTAGTCTAGTAATTGAAAATAAAATATATTGGAACACTCCGACAAGTTATTTGCGGGCGTCCCTTCAGTGGTCGAGTGGGAGAACTGCCGACTGTCAACACGACGGTTCTAGGTTCAATCCTTGGCTTGGCTTCGGAGAGATGCTAGTCTAGTAATTGAAAATAAAATATATTGGAACACTCCGACAAGTTATTTGCGGGCGTCCCTTCAGTGGTCGAGTGGGAGAACTGCCGACTGTCAACACGACGGTTCTAGGTTCAATCCTTGGCTTGGCTTCGGAGAGATGCTAGTCTAGTAATTGAAAATAAAATATATTGGAACACTCCGACAAGTTATTTGCGGGCGTCCCTTCAGTGGTCGAGTGGGAGAACTGCCGACTGTCAACACGACGGTTCTATGTTCAATCCTTGGCTTGGCTTCGGAGAGATGCTAGTCTAGTAATTGAAAATAAAATATATTGGAACACTCCGACAAGTTATTTGCGGGCGTCCCTTCAGTGGTCGAGTGGGAGAACTGCCGACTGTCAACACGACGGTTCTAGGTTCAATCCTTGGCTTGGCTTCGGAGAGATGCTAGTCTAGTAATTGAAAATAAAATATATTGGAACACTCCGACAAGTTATTTGCGGGCGTCCCTTCTGTGGTCGAGTGGGAGAACTGCCGACTGTCAACACGACGGTTCTATGTTCAATCCTTGGCTTGGCTTCGGAGAGATGCTAGTCTAGTAATTGAAAATAAAATATATTGGAACACTCCGACAAGTTATTTGCGGGCGTCCCTTCTGTGGTCGAGTGGGAGAACTGCCGACTGTCAACACGACGGTTCTATGTTCAATCCTTGGCTTGGCTTCGGAGAGATGCTAGTCTAGTAATTGAAAATAAAATATATTGGAACACTCCGACAAGTTATTTGCGGGCGTCCCTTCTGTGGTCGAGTGGGAGAACTGCCGACTGTCAACACGACGGTTCTATGTTCAATCCTTGGCTTGGCTTCGGAGAGATGCTAGTCTAGTAATTGAAAATAAAATATATTGGAACACTCCGACAAGTTATTTGCGGGCGTCCCTTCTGTGGTCGAGTGGGAGAACTGCCGACTGTCAACACGACGGTTCTATGTTCAATCCTTGGCTTGGCTTCGGAGAGATGCTAGTCTAGTAATTGAAAATAAAATATATTGGAACACTCCGACAAGTTATTTGCGGGCGTCCCTTCAGTGGTCGAGTGGGAGAACTGCCGACTGTCAACACGACGGTTCTATGTTCAATCCTTGGCTTGGCTTCGGAGAGATGCTAGTCTAGTAATTGAAAATAAAATATATTGGAACACTCCGACAAGTTATTTGCGGGCGTCCCTTCAGTGGTCGAGTGGGAGAACTGCCGACTGTCAACACGACGGTTCTATGTTCAATCCTTGGCTTGGCTTCGGAGAGATGCTAGTCTAGTAATTGAAAATAAAATATATTGGAACACTCCGACAAGTTATTTGCGGGCGTCCCTTCAGTGGTCGAGTGGGAGAACTGCCGACTGTCAACACGACGGTTCTAGGTTCAATCCTTGGCTTGGCTTCGGAGAGATGCTAGTCTAGTAATTGAAAATAAAATATATTGGAACACTCCGACAAGTTATTTGCGGGCGTCCCTTCTGTGGTCGAGTGGGAGAACTGCCGACTGTCAACACGACGGTTCTATGTTCAATCCTTGGCTTGGCTTCGGAGAGATGCTAGTCTAGTAATTGAAAATAAAATATATTGGAACACTCCGACAAGTTATTTGCGGGCGTCCCTTCAGTGGTCGAGTGGGAGAACTGCCGACTGTCAACACGACGGTTCTATGTTCAATCCTTGGCTTGGCTTCGGAGAGATGCTAGTCTAGTAATTGAAAATAAAATATATTGGAACACTCCGACAAGTTATTTGCGGGCGTCCCTTCAGTGGTCGAGTGGGAGAACTGCCGACTGTCAACACGACGGTTCTATGTTCAATCCTTGGCTTGGCTTCGGAGAGATGCTAGTCTAGTAATTGAAAATAAAATATATTGGAACACTCCGACAAGTTATTTGCGGGCGTCCCTTCAGTGGTCGAGTGGGAGAACTGCCGACTGTCAACACGACGGTTCTAGGTTCAATCCTTGGCTTGGCTTCGGAGAGATGCTAGTCTAGTAATTGAAAATAAAATATATTGGAACACTCCGACAAGTTATTTGCGGGCGTCCCTTCTGTGGTCGAGTGGGAGAACTGCCGACTGTCAACACGACGGTTCTATGTTCAATCCTTGGCTTGGCTTCGGAGAGATGCTAGTCTAGTAATTGAAAATAAAATATATTGGAACACTCCGACAAGTTATTTGCGGGCGTCCCTTCTGTGGTCGAGTGGGAGAACTGCCGACTGTCAACACGACGGTTCTATGTTTAATCCTTGGCTTGGCTTCGGAGAGATGCTAGTCTAGTAATTGAAAATAAAATATATTGGAACACTCCGACAAGTTATTTGCGGGCGTCCCTTCAGTGGTCGAGTGGGAGAACTGCCGACTGTCAACACGACGGTTCTATGTTCAATCCTTGGCTTGGCTTCGGAGAGATGCTAGTCTAGTAATTGAAAATAAAATATATTGGAACACTCCGACAAGTTATTTGCGGGCGTCCCTTCAGTGGTCGAGTGGGAGAACTGCCGACTGTCAACACGACGGTTCTATGTTCAATCCTTGGCTTGGCTTCGGAGAGATGCTAGTCTAGTAATTGAAAATAAAATATATTGGAACACTCCGACAAGTTATTTGCGGGCGTCCCTTCAGTGGTCGAGTGGGAGAACTGCCGACTGTCAACACGACGGTTCTAGGTTCAATCCTTGGCTTGGCTTCGGAGAGATGCTAGTCTAGTAATTGAAAATAAAATATATTGGAACACTCCGACAAGTTATTTGCGGGCGTCCCTTCTGTGGTCGAGTGGGAGAACTGCCGACTGTCAACACGACGGTTCTATGTTCAATCCTTGGCTTGGCTTCGGAGAGATGCTAGTCTAGTAATTGAAAATAAAATATATTGGAACACTCCGACAAGTTATTTGCGGGCGTCCCTTCAGTGGTCGAGTGGGAGAACTGCCGACTGTCAACACGACGGTTCTATGTTCAATCCTTGGCTTGGCTTCGGAGAGATGCTAGTCTAGTAATTGAAAATAAAATATATTGGAACACTCCGACAAGTTATTTGCGGGCGTCCCTTCAGTGGTCGAGTGGGAGAACTGCCGACTGTCAACACGACGGTTCTATGTTCAATCCTTGGCTTGGCTTCGGAGAGATGCTAGTCTAGTAATTGAAAATAAAATATATTGGAACACTCCGACAAGTTATTTGCGGGCGTCCCTTCAGTGGTCGAGTGGGAGAACTGCCGACTGTCAACACGACGGTTCTAGGTTCAATCCTTGGCTTGGCTTCGGAGAGATGCTAGTCTAGTAATTGAAAATAAAATATATTGGAACACTCCGACAAGTTATTTGCGGGTGTCCCTTCTGTGGTCGAGTGGGAGAACTGCCGACTGTCAACACGACGGTTCTATGTTCAATCCTTGGCTTGGCTTCGGAGAGATGCTAGTCTAGTAATTGAAAATAAAATATATTGGAACACTCCGACAAGTTATTTGCGGGCGTCCCTTCTGTGGTCGAGTGGGAGAACTGCCGACTGTCAACACGACGGTTCTATGTTCAATCCTTGGCTTGGCTTCGGAGAGATGCTAGTCTAGTAATTGAAAATAAAATATATTGGAACACTCCGACAAGTTATTTGCGGGCGTCCCTTCAGTGGTCGAGTGGGAGAACTGCCGACTGTCAACACGACGGTTCTATGTTCAATCCTTGGCTTGGCTTCGGAGAGATGCTAGTCTAGTAATTGAAAATAAAATATATTGGAACACTCCGACAAGTTATTTGCGGGCGTCCCTTCAGTGGTCGAGTGGGAGAACTGCCGACTGTCAACACGACGGTTCTAGGTTCAATCCTTGGCTTGGCTTCGGAGAGATGCTAGTCTAGTAATTGAAAATAAAATATATTGGAACACTCCGACAAGTTATTTGCGGGTGTCCCTTCTGTGGTCGAGTGGGAGAACTGCCGACTGTCAACACGACGGTTCTATGTTCAATCCTTGGCTTGGCTTCGGAGAGATGCTAGTCTAGTAATTGAAAATAAAATATATTGGAACACTCCGACAAGTTATTTGCGGGCGTCCCTTCTGTGGTCGAGTGGGAGAACTGCCGACTGTCAACACGACGGTTCTATGTTCAATCCTTGGCTTGGCTTCGGAGAGATGCTAGTCTAGTAATTGAAAATAAAATATATTGGAACACTCCGACAAGTTATTTGCGGGCGTCCCTTCTGTGGTCGAGTGGGAGAACTGCCGACTGTCAACACGACGGTTCTATGTTCAATCCTTGGCTTGGCTTCGGAGAGATGCTAGTCTAGTAATTGAAAATAAAATATATTGGAACACTCCGACAAGTTATTTGCGGGCGTCCCTTCTGTGGTCGAGTGGGAGAACTGCCGACTGTCAACACGACGGTTCTATGTTCAATCCTTGGCTTGGCTTCGGAGAGATGCTAGTCTAGTAATTGAAAATAAAATATATTGGAACACTCCGACAAGTTATTTGCGGGCGTCCCTTCTGTGGTCGAGTGGGAGAACTGCCGACTGTCAACACGACGGTTCTATGTTCAATCCTTGGCTTGGCTTCGGAGAGATGCTAGTCTAGTAATTGAAAATAAAATATATTGGAACACTCCGACAAGTTATTTGCGGGCGTCCCTTCTGTGGTCGAGTGGGAGAACTGCCGACTGTCAACACGACGGTTCTATGTTCAATCCTTGGCTTGGCTTCGGAGAGATGCTAGTCTAGTAATTGAAAATAAAATATATTGGAACACTCCGACAAGTTATTTGCGGGCGTCCCTTCTGTGGTCGAGTGGGAGAACTGCCGACTGTCAACACGACGGTTCTATGTTCAATCCTTGGCTTGGCTTCGGAGAGATGCTAGTCTAGTAATTGAAAATAAAATATATTGGAACACTCCGACAAGTTATTTGCGGGCGTCCCTTCTGTGGTCGAGTGGGAGAACTGCCGACTGTCAACACGACGGTTCTATGTTCAATCCTTGGCTTGGCTTCGGAGAGATGCTAGTCTAGTAATTGAAAATAAAATATATTGGAACACTCCGACAAGTTATTTGCGGGCGTCCCTTCAGTGGTCGAGTGGGAGAACTGCCGACTGTCAACACGACGGTTCTATGTTCAATCCTTGGCTTGGCTTCGGAGAGATGCTAGTCTAGTAATTGAAAATAAAATATATTGGAACACTCCGACAAGTTATTTGCGGGCGTCCCTTCAGTGGTCGAGTGGGAGAACTGCCGACTGTCAACACGACGGTTCTATGTTCAATCCTTGGCTTGGCTTCGGAGAGATGCTAGTCTAGTAATTGAAAATAAAATATATTGGAACACTCCGACAAGTTATTTGCGGGCGTCCCTTCTGTGGTCGAGTGGGAGAACTGCCGACTGTCAACACGACGGTTCTATGTTCAATCCTTGGCTTGGCTTCGGAGAGATGCTAGTCTAGTAATTGAAAATAAAATATATTGGAACACTCCGACAAGTTATTTGCGGGCGTCCCTTCTGTGGTCGAGTGGGAGAACTGCCGACTGTCAACATGACGGTTCTAGGTTCAATCCTTGGCTTGGCTTCGGAGAGATGCTAGTCTAGTAATTGAAAATAAAATATATTGAAACACTCCGACAAGTTATTTGCGGGCGTCCCTTCTGTGGTCGAGTGGGAGAACTGCCGCCTGTCAACATGACGGTTCTATGTTCAATCCTTGGCTTGGCTTCGGAGAGATGCTAGTCTAGTAATTGAAAATAAAATATATTGGAACACTCCGACAAGTTATTTGCGGGCGTCCCTTCTGTGGTCGAGTGGGAGAACTGCCGACTGTCAACACGACGGTTCTATGTTCAATCCTTGGCTTGGCTTCGGAGAGATGCTAGTCTAGTAATTGAAAATAAAATATATTGGAACACTCCGACAAGTTATTTGCGGGCGTCCCTTCTGTGGTCGAGTGGGAGAACTGCCGACTGTCAACACGACGGTTCTATGTTCAATCCTTGGCTTGGCTTCGGAGAGATGCTAGTCTAGTAATTGAAAATAAAATATATTGGAACACTCCGACAAGTTATTTGCGGGCGTCCCTTCTGTGGTCGAGTGGGAGAACTGCCGACTGTCAACATGACGGTTCTATGTTCAATCCTTGGCTTGGCTTCGGAGAGATGCTAGTCTAGTAATTGAAAATAAAATATATTGGAACACTCCGACAAGTTATTTGCGGGCGTCCCTTCTGTGGTCGAGTGGGAGAACTGCCGACTGTCAACACGACGGTTCTATGTTCAATCCTTGGCTTGGCTTCGGAGAGATGCTAGTCTAGTAATTGAAAATAAAATATATTGGAACACTCCGACAAGTTATTTGCGGGCGTCCCTTCTGTGGTCGAGTGGGAGAACTGCCGACTGTCAACATGACGGTTCTAGGTTCAATCCTTGGCTTGGCTTCGGAGAGATGCTAGTCTAGTAATTGAAAATAAAATATATTGGAACACTCCGACAAGTTATTTGCGGGCGTCCCTTCTGTGGTCGAGTGGGAGAACTGCCGACTGTCAACACGACGGTTCTATGTTCAATCCTTGGCTTGGCTTCGGAGAGATGCTAGTCTAGTAATTGAAAATAAAATATATTGGAAACACTCCGACAAGTTATTTGCGGGCGTCCCTTCTGTGGTCGAGTGGGAGAACTGCCGACTGTCAACATGACGGTTCTATGTTCAATCCTTGGCTTGGCTTCGGAGAGATGCTAGTCTAGTAATTGAAAATAAAATATATTGGAACACTCCGACAAGTTATTTGCGGGCGTCCCTTCTGTGGTCGAGTGGGAGAACTGCCGACTGTCAACACGACGGTTCTATGTTCAATCCTTGGCTTGGCTTCGGAGAGATGCTAGTCTAGTAATTGAAAATAAAATATATTGGAACACTCCGACAAGTTATTTGCGGGCGTCCCTTCTGTGGTCGAGTGGGAGAACTGCCGACTGTCAACATGACGGTTCTAGGTTCAATCCTTGGCTTGGCTTCGGAGAGATGCTAGTCTAGTAATTGAAAATAAAATATATTGGAACACTCCGACAAGTTATTTGCGGGCGTCCCTTCTGTGGTCGAGTGGGAGAACTGCCGACTGTCAACACGACGGTTCTATGTTCAATCCTTGGCTTGGCTTCGGAGAGATGCTAGTCTAGTAATTGAAAATAAAATATATTGAAACACTCCGACAAGTTATTTGCGGGCGTCCCTTCTGTGGTCGAGTGGGAGAACTGCCGACTGTCAACATGACGGTTCTATGTTCAATCCTTGGCTTGGCTTCGGAGAGATGCTAGTCTAGTAATTGAAAATAAAATATATTGGAACACTCCGACAAGTTATTTGCGGGCGTCCCTTCTGTGGTCGAGTGGGAGAACTGCCGACTGTCAACACGACGGTTCTATGTTCAATCCTTGGCTTGGCTTCGGAGAGATGCTAGTCTAGTAATTGAAAATAAAATATATTGGAACACTCCGACAAGTTATTTGCGGGCGTCCCTTCTGTGGTCGAGTGGGAGAACTGCCGACTGTCAACATGACGGTTCTAGGTTCAATCCTTGGCTTGGCTTCGGAGAGATGCTAGTCTAGTAATTGAAAATAAAATATATTGGAACACTCCGACAAGTTATTTGCGGGCGTCCCTTCTGTGGTCGAGTGGGAGAACTGCCGACTGTCAACACGACGGTTCTATGTTCAATCCTTGGCTTGGCTTCGGAGAGATGCTAGTCTAGTAATTGAAAATAAAATATATTGAAACACTCCGACAAGTTATTTGCGGGCGTCCCTTCTGTGGTCGAGTGGGAGAACTGCCGACTGTCAACATGACGGTTCTATGTTCAATCCTTGGCTTGGCTTCGGAGAGATGCTAGTCTAGTAATTGAAAATAAAATATATTGGAACACTCCGACAAGTTATTTGCGGGCGTCCCTTCTGTGGTCGAGTGGGAGAACTGCCGACTGTCAACATGACGGTTCTAGGTTCAATCCTTGGCTTGGCTTCGGAGAGATGCTAGTCTAGTAATTGAAAATAAAATATATTGAAACACTCCGACAAGTTATTTGCGGGCGTCCCTTCTGTGGTCGAGTGGGAGAACTGCCGACTGTCAACATGACGGTTCTAGGTTCAATCCTTGGCTTGGCTTCGGAGAGATGCTAGTCTAGTAATTGAAAATAAAATATATTGAAACACTCCGACAAGTTATTTGCGGGCGTCCCTTCTGTGGTCGAGTGGGAGAACTGCCGACTGTCAACATGACGGTTCTAGGTTCAATCCTTGGCTTGGCTTCGGAGAGATGCTAGTCTAGTAATTGAAAATAAAATATATTGAAACACTCCGACAAGTTATTTGCGGGCGTCCCTTCTGTGGTCGAGTGGGAGAACTGCCGACTGTCAACATGACGGTTCTAGGTTCAATCCTTGGCTTGGCTTCGGAGAGATGCTAGTCTAGTAATTGAAAATAAAATATATTGGAACACTCCGACAAGTTATTTGCGGGCGTCCCTTCTGTGGTCGAGTGGGAGAACTGCCGACTGTCAACACGACGGTTCTATGTTCAATCCTTGGCTTGGCTTCGGAGAGATGCTAGTCTAGTAATTGAAAATAAAATATATTGGAACACTCCGACAAGTTATTTGCGGGCGTCCCTTCTGTGGTCGAGTGGGAGAACTGCCGACTGTCAACATGACGGTTCTATGTTCAATCCTTGGCTTGGCTTCGGAGAGATGCTAGTCTAGTAATTGAAAATAAAATATATTGGAACACTCCGACAAGTTATTTGCGGGCGTCCCTTCTGTGGTCGAGTGGGAGAACTGCCGACTGTCAACACGACGGTTCTATGTTCAATCCTTGGCTTGGCTTCGGAGAGATGCTAGTCTAGTAATTGAAAATAAAATATATTGGAACACTCCGACAAGTTATTTGCGGGCGTCCCTTCAGTGGTCGAGTGGGAGAACTGCCGACTGTCAACACGACGGTTCTAGGTTCAATCCTTGGCTTGGCTTCGGAGAGATGCTAGTCTAGTAATTGAAAATAAAATATATTGGAACACTCCGACAAGTTATTTGCGGGCGTCCCTTCAGTGGTCGAGTGGGAGAACTGCCGACTGTCAACACGACGGTT
The DNA here is from genome assembly GCF_053919585.1 of Euprymna scolopes. Lineage (NCBI taxonomy): Eukaryota > Metazoa > Mollusca > Cephalopoda > Sepiida > Sepiolidae > Euprymna > Euprymna scolopes. The sequence continues at coordinate 107,724,279 of NC_136527.1, read as the reverse complement.
CTATGTTCAATCCTTGGCTTGGCTTCGGAGAGATGCTAGTCTAGTAATTGAAAATAAAATATATTGGAACACTCCGACAAGTTATTTGCGGGCGTCCCTTCAGTGGTCGAGTGGGAGAACTGCCGACTGTCAACACGACGGTTCTAGGTTCAATCCTTGGCTTGGCTTCGGAGAGATGCTAGTCTAGTAATTGAAAATAAAATATATTGGAACACTCCGACAAGTTATTTGCGGGCGTCCCTTCAGTGGTCGAGTGGGAGAACTGCCGACTGTCAACACGACGGTTCTATGTTCAATCCTTGGCTTGGCTTCGGAGAGATGCTAGTCTAGTAATTGAAAATAAAATATATTGGAACACTCCGACAAGTTATTTGCGGGCGTCCCTTCAGTGGTCGAGTGGGAGAACTGCCGACTGTCAACACGACGGTTCTAGGTTCAATCCTTGGCTTGGCTTCGGAGAGATGCTAGTCTAGTAATTGAAAATAAAATATATTGGAACACTCCGACAAGTTATTTGCGGGCGTCCCTTCAGTGGTCGAGTGGGAGAACTGCCGACTGTCAACACGACGGTTCTAGGTTCAATCCTTGGCTTGGCTTCGGAGAGATGCTAGTCTAGTAATTGAAAATAAAATATATTGGAACACTCCGACAAGTTATTTGCGGGCGTCCCTTCAGTGGTCGAGTGGGAGAACTGCCGACTGTCAACACGACGGTTCTATGTTCAATCCTTGGCTTGGCTTTGGAGAGATGCTAGTCTAGTAATTGAAAATAAAATATATTGGAACACTCCGACAAGTTATTTGCGGGCGTCCCTTCAGTGGTCGAGTGGGAGAACTGCCGACTGTCAACACGACGGTTCTAGGTTCAATCCTTGGCTTGGCTTCGGAGAGATGCTAGTCTAGTAATTGAAAATAAAATATATTGGAACACTCCGACAAGTTATTTGCGGGCGTCCCTTCAGTGGTCGAGTGGGAGAACTGCCGACTGTCAACACGACGGTTCTAGGTTCAATCCTTGGCTTGGCTTCGGAGAGATGCTAGTCTAGTAATTGAAAATAAAATATATTGGAACACTCCGACAAGTTATTTGCGGGCGTCCCTTCAGTGGTCGAGTGGGAGAACTGCCGACTGTCAACACGACGGTTCTAGGTTCAATCCTTGGCTTGGCTTCGGAGAGATGCTAGTCTAGTAATTGAAAATAAAATATATTGGAACACTCCGACAAGTTATTTGCGGGCGTCCCTTCAGTGGTCGAGTGGGAGAACTGCCGACTGTCAACACGACGGTTCTAGGTTCAATCCTTGGCTTGGCTTCGGAGAGATGCTAGTCTAGTAATTGAAAATAAAATATATTGGAACACTCCGACAAGTTATTTGCGGGCGTCCCTTCAGTGGTCGAGTGGGAGAACTGCCGACTGTCAACACGACGGTTCTATGTTCAATCCTTGGCTTGGCTTCGGAGAGATGCTAGTCTAGTAATTGAAAATAAAATATATTGGAACACTCCGACAAGTTATTTGCGGGCGTCCCTTCAGTGGTCGAGTGGGAGAACTGCCGACTGTCAACACGACGGTTCTAGGTTCAATCCTTGGCTTGGCTTCGGAGAGATGCTAGTCTAGTAATTGAAAATAAAATATATTGGAACACTCCGACAAGTTATTTGCGGGCGTCCCTTCAGTGGTCGAGTGGGAGAACTGCCGACTGTCAACACGACGGTTCTAGGTTCAATCCTTGGCTTGGCTTCGGAGAGATGCTAGTCTAGTAATTGAAAATAAAATATATTGGAACACTCCGACAAGTTATTTGCGGGCGTCCCTTCAGTGGTCGAGTGGGAGAACTGCCGACTGTCAACACGACGGTTCTATGTTCAATCCTTGGCTTGGCTTCGGAGAGATGCTAGTCTAGTAATTGAAAATAAAATATATTGGAACACTCCGACAAGTTATTTGCGGGCGTCCCTTCAGTGGTCGAGTGGGAGAACTGCCGACTGTCAACACGACGGTTCTAGGTTCAATCCTTGGCTTGGCTTCGGAGAGATGCTAGTCTAGTAATTGAAAATAAAATATATTGGAACACTCCGACAAGTTATTTGCGGGCGTCCCTTCAGTGGTCGAGTGGGAGAACTGCCGACTGTCAACACGACGGTTCTATGTTCAATCCTTGGCTTGGCTTCGGAGAGATGCTAGTCTAGTAATTGAAAATAAAATATATTGGAACACTCCGACAAGTTATTTGCGGGCGTCCCTTCAGTGGTCGAGTGGGAGAACTGGTGACTGTCAACACGACGGTTCTATGTTCAATCCTTGGCTTGGCTTCGGAGAGATGCTAGTCTAGTAATTGAAAATAAAATATATTGGAACACTCCGACAAGTTATTTGCGGGCGTCCCTTCAGTGGTCGAGTGGGAGAACTGCCGACTGTCAACACGACGGTTCTAGGTTCAATCCTTGGCTTGGCTTCGGAGAGATGCTAGTCTAGTAATTGAAAATAAAATATATTGGAACACTCCGACAAGTTATTTGCGGGCGTCCCTTCAGTGGTCGAGTGGGAGAACTGCCGACTGTCAACACGACGGTTCTATGTTCAATCCTTGGCTTGGCTTCGGAGAGATGCTAGTCTAGTAATTGAAAATAAAATATATTGGAACACTCCGACAAGTTATTTGCGGGCGTCCCTTCAGTGGTCGAGTGGGAGAACTGCCGACTGTCAACACGACGGTTCTAGGTTCAATCCTTGGCTTGGCTTCGGAGAGATGCTAGTCTAGTAATTGAAAATAAAATATATTGGAACACTCCGACAAGTTATTTGCGGGCGTCCCTTCAGTGGTCGAGTGGGAGAACTGCCGACTGTCAACACGACGGTTCTATGTTCAATCCTTGGCTTGGCTTCGGAGAGATGCTAGTCTAGTAATTGAAAATAAAATATATTGGAACACTCCGACAAGTTATTTGCGGGCGTCCCTTCAGTGGTCGAGTGGGAGAACTGGTGACTGTCAACACGACGGTTCTATGTTCAATCCTTGGCTTGGCTTCGGAGAGATGCTAGTCTAGTAATTGAAAATAAAATATATTGGAACACTCCGACAAGTTATTTGCGGGCGTCCCTTCAGTGGTCGAGTGGGAGAACTGCCGACTGTCAACACGACGGTTCTAGGTTCAATCCTTGGCTTGGCTTCGGAGAGATGCTAGTCTAGTAATTGAAAATAAAATATATTGGAACACTCCGACAAGTTATTTGCGGGCGTCCCTTCAGTGGTCGAGTGGGAGAACTGCCGACTGTCAACACGACGGTTCTAGGTTCAATCCTTGGCTTGGCTTCGGAGAGATGCTAGTCTAGTAATTGAAAATAAAATATATTGGAACACTCCGACAAGTTATTTGCGGGCGTCCCTTCAGTGGTCGAGTGGGAGAACTGCCGACTGTCAACACGACGGTTCTATGTTCAATCCTTGGCTTGGCTTCGGAGAGATGCTAGTCTAGTAATTGAAAATAAAATATATTGGAACACTCCGACAAGTTATTTGCGGGCGTCCCTTCAGTGGTCGAGTGGGAGAACTGCCGACTGTCAACACGACGGTTCTAGGTTCAATCCTTGGCTTGGCTTCGGAGAGATGCTAGTCTAGTAATTGAAAATAAAATATATTGGAACACTCCGACAAGTTATTTGCGGGCGTCCCTTCAGTGGTCGAGTGGGAGAACTGCCGACTGTCAACACGACGGTTCTATGTTCAATCCTTGGCTTGGCTTCGGAGAGATGCTAGTCTAGTAATTGAAAATAAAATATATTGGAACACTCCGACAAGTTATTTGCGGGCGTCCCTTCAGTGGTCGAGTGGGAGAACTGCCGACTGTCAACACGACGGTTCTAGGTTCAATCCTTGGCTTGGCTTCGGAGAGATGCTAGTCTAGTAATTGAAAATAAAATATATTGGAACACTCCGACAAGTTATTTGCGGGCGTCCCTTCTGTGGTCGAGTGGGAGAACTGCCGACTGTCAACACGACGGTTCTATGTTCAATCCTTGGCTTGGCTTCGGAGAGATGCTAGTCTAGTAATTGAAAATAAAATATATTGGAACACTCCGACAAGTTATTTGCGGGCGTCCCTTCTGTGGTCGAGTGGGAGAACTGCCGACTGTCAACACGACGGTTCTATGTTCAATCCTTGGCTTGGCTTCGGAGAGATGCTAGTCTAGTAATTGAAAATAAAATATATTGGAACACTCCGACAAGTTATTTGCGGGCGTCCCTTCTGTGGTCGAGTGGGAGAACTGCCGACTGTCAACATGACGGTTCTATGTTCAATCCTTGGCTTGGCTTCGGAGAGATGCTAGTCTAGTAATTGAAAAAAAAATATATTGGAACACTCCGACAAGTTATTTGCGGGCGTCCCTTCAGTGGTCGAGTGGAAGAACTGCCGACTGTCAACACGACGGTTCTATGTTCAATCCTTGGCTTGGCTTCGGAGAGATGCTAGTCTAGTAATTGAAAATAAAATATATTGGAACACTCCGACAAGTTATTTGCGGGCGTCCCTTCTGTGGTCGAGTGGGAGAACTGCCGACTGTCAACACGACGGTTCTATGTTCAATCCTTGGCTTGGCTTCGGAGAGATGCTAGTCTAGTAATTGAAAATAAAATATATTGGAACACTCCGACAAGTTATTTGCGGGCGTCCCTTCAGTGGTCGAGTGGGAGAACTGCCGACTGTCAACACGACGGTTCTATGTTCAATCCTTGGCTTGGCTTCGGAGAGATGCTAGTCTAGTAATTGAAAATAAAATATATTGGAACACTCCGACAAGTTATTTGCGGGCGTCCCTTCTGTGGTCGAGTGGGAGAACTGCCGACTGTCAACACGACGGTTCTAGGTTCAATCCTTGGCTTGGCTTCGGAGAGATGCTAGTCTAGTAATTGAAAATAAAATATATTGGAACACTCCGACAAGTTATTTGCGGGCGTCCCTTCAGTGGTCGAGTGGGAGAACTGCCGACTGTCAACACGACGGTTCTATGTTCAATCCTTGGCTTGGCTTCGGAGAGATGCTAGTCTAGTAATTGAAAATAAAATATATTGGAACACTCCGACAAGTTATTTGCGGGCGTCCCTTCTGTGGTCGAGTGGGAGAACTGCCGACTGTCAACACGACGGTTCTAGGTTCAATCCTTGGCTTGGCTTCGGAGAGATGCTAGTCTAGTAATTGAAAATAAAATATATTGGAACACTCCGACAAGTTATTTGCGGGCGTCCCTTCTGTGGTCGAGTGGGAGAACTGCCGACTGTCAACACGACGGTTCTAGGTTCAATCCTTGGCTTGGCTTCGGAGAGATGCTAGTCTAGTAATTGAAAATAAAATATATTGGAACACTCCGACAAGTTATTTGCGGGCGTCCCTTCTGTGGTCGAGTGGGAGAACTGCCGACTGTCAACACGACGGTTCTAGGTTCAATCCTTGGCTTGGCTTCAGAGAGATGCTAGTCTAGTAATTGAAAATAATATATATTGGAACACTCCGACAAGTTATTTGCGGGCGTCCCTTCAGTGGTCGAGTGGGAGAACTGCCGACTGTCAACACGACGGTTCTATGTTCAATCCTTGGCTTGGCTTCGGAGAGATGCTAGTCTAGTAATTGAAAATAAAATATATTGGAACACTCCGACAAGTTATTTGCGGGCGTCCCTTCTGTGGTCGAGTGGGAGAACTGCCGACTGTCAACACGACGGTTCTATGTTCAATCCTTGGCTTGGCTTCGGAGAGATGCTAGTCTAGTAATTGAAAATAAAATATATTGGAACACTCCGACAAGTTATTTGCGGGCGTCCCTTCTGTGGTCGAGTGGGAGAACTGCCGACTGTCAACACGACGGTTCTAGGTTCAATCCTTGGCTTGGCTTCGGAGAGATGCTAGTCTAGTAATTGAAAATAAAATATATTGGAACACTCCGACAAGTTATTTGCGGGCGTCCCTTCTGTGGTCGAGTGGGAGAACTGCCGACTGTCAACACGACGGTTCTAGGTTCAATCCTTGGCTTGGCTTCGGAGAGATGCTAGTCTAGTAATTGAAAATAAAATATATTGGAACACTCCGACAAGTTATTTGCGGGCGTCCCTTCAGTGGTCGAGTGGGAGAACTGCCGACTGTCAACACGACGGTTCTATGTTCAATCCTTGGCTTGGCTTCGGAGAGATGCTAGTCTAGTAATTGAAAATAAAATATATTGGAACACTCCGACAAGTTATTTGCGGGCGTCCCTTCTGTGGTCGAGTGGGAGAACTGCCGACTGTCAACACGACGGTTCTATGTTCAATCCTTGGCTTGGCTTCGGAGAGATGCTAGTCTAGTAATTGAAAATAAAATATATTGGAACACTCCGACAAGTTATTTGCGGGCGTCCCTTCTGTGGTCGAGTGGGAGAACTGCCGACTGTCAACACGACGGTTCTAGGTTCAATCCTTGGCTTGGCTTCGGAGAGATGCTAGTCTAGTAATTGAAAATAAAATATATTGGAACACTCCGACAAGTTATTTGCGGGCGTCCCTTCTGTGGTCGAGTGGGAGAACTGCCGACTGTCAACACGACGGTTCTAGGTTCAATCCTTGGCTTGGCTTCGGAGAGATGCTAGTCTAGTAATTGAAAATAAAATATATTGGAACACTCCGACAAGTTATTTGCGGGCGTCCCTTCAGTGGTCGAGTGGGAGAACTGCCGACTGTCAACACGACGGTTCTATGTTCAATCCTTGGCTTGGCTTCGGAGAGATGCTAGTCTAGTAATTGAAAATAAAATATATTGGAACACTCCGACAAGTTATTTGCGGGCGTCCCTTCTGTGGTCGAGTGGGAGAACTGCCGACTGTCAACACGACGGTTCTATGTTCAATCCTTGGCTTGGCTTCGGAGAGATGCTAGTCTAGTAATTGAAAATAAAATATATTGGAACACTCCGACAAGTTATTTGCGGGCGTCCCTTCTGTGGTCGAGTGGGAGAACTGCCGACTGTCAACACGACGGTTCTAGGTTCAATCCTTGGCTTGGCTTCGGAGAGATGCTAGTCTAGTAATTGAAAATAAAATATATTGGAACACTCCGACAAGTTATTTGCGGGCGTCCCTTCTGTGGTCGAGTGGGAGAACTGCCGACTGTCAACATGACGGTTCTATGTTCAATCCTTAGCTTGGCTTCGGAGAGATGCTAGTCTAGTAATTGAAAATAAAATATATTGGAACACTCCGACAAGTTATTTGCGGGCGTCCCTTCTGTGGTCGAGTGGGAGAACTGCCGACTGTCAACACGACGGTTCTATGTTCAATCCTTAGCTTGGCTTCGGAGAGATGCTAGTCTAGTAATTGAAAATAAAATATATTGGAACACTCCGACAAGTTATTTGCGGCCGTCCCTTCTGTGGTCGAGTGGGAGAACTGCCGACTGTCAACACGACGGTTCTATGTTCAATCCTTAGCTTGGCTTCGGAGAGATGCTAGTCTAGTAATTGAAAATAAAATATATTGGAACACTCCGACAAGTTATTTGCGGGCGTCCCTTCTGTGGTCGAGTGGGAGAACTGCCGACTGTCAACATGACGGTTCTAGGTTCAATCCTTGGCTTGGCTTCGGAGAGATGCTAGTCTAGTAATTGAAAATAAAATATATTGGAACACTCCGACAAGTTATTTGCGGGCGTCCCTTCTGTGGTCGAGTGGGAGAACTGCCGACTGTCAACATGACGGTTCTAGGTTCAATCCTTGGCTTGGCTTCGGAGAGATGCTAGTCTAGTAATTGAAAATAAAATATATTGGAACACTCCGACAAGTTATTTGCGGGCGTCCCTTCTGTGGTCGAGTGGGAGAACTGCCGACTGTCAACATGACGGTTCTATGTTCAATCCTTAGCTTGGCTTCGGTGAGATGCTAGTCTAGTAATTGAAAATAAAATATATTGGAACACTCCGACAAGTTATTTGCGGGCGTCCCTTCTGTGGTCGAGTGGGAGAACTGCCGACTGTCAACATGACGGTTCTAGGTTCAATCCTTGGCTTGGCTTCGGAGAGATGCTAGTCTAGTAATTGAAAATAAAATATATTGGAACACTCCGACAAGTTATTTGCGGGCGTCCCTTCTGTGGTCGAGTGGGAGAACTGCCGACTGTCAACACGACGGTTCTATGTTCAATCCTTGGCTTGGCTTCGGAGAGATGCTAGTCTAGTAATTGAAAATAAAATATATTGGAACACTCCGACAAGTTATTTGCGGGCGTCCCTTCTGTGGTCGAGTGGGAGAACTGCCGACTGTCAACACGACGGTTCTATGTTCAATCCTTGGCTTGGCTTCGGAGAGATGCTAGTCTAGTAATTGAAAATAAAATATATTGGAACACTCCGACAAGTTATTTGCGGGCGTCCCTTCAGTGGTCGAGTGGGAGAACTGCCGACTGTCAACACGACGGTTCTATGTTCAATCCTTAGCTTGGCTTCGGAGAGATGCTAGTCTAGTAATTGAAAATAAAATATATTGGAACACTCCGACAAGTTATTTGCGGGCGTCCCTTCTGTGGTCGAGTGGGAGAACTGCCGACTGTCAACACGACGGTTCTATGTTCAATCCTTAGCTTGGCTTCGGAGAGATGCTAGTCTAGTAATTGAAAATAAAATATATTGGAACACTCCGACAAGTTATTTGCGGGCGTCCCTTCTGTGGTCGAGTGGGAGAACTGCCGACTGTCAACACGACGGTTCTATGTTCAATCCTTAGCTTGGCTTCGGAGAGATGCTAGTCTAGTAATTGAAAATAAAATATATTGGAACACTCCGACAAGTTATTTGCGGGCGTCCCTTCTGTGGTCGAGTGGGAGAACTGCCGACTGTCAACACGACGGTTCTATGTTCAATCCTTAGCTTGGCTTCGGAGAGATGCTAGTCTAGTAATTGAAAATAAAATATATTGGAACACTCCGACAAGTTATTTGCGGGCGTCCCTTCTGTGGTCGAGTGGGAGAACTGCCGACTGTCAACACGACGGTTCTATGTTCAATCCTTAGCTTGGCTTCGGAGAGATGCTAGTCTAGTAATTGAAAATAAAATATATTGGAACACTCCGACAAGTTATTTGCGGGCGTCCCTTCTGTGGTCGAGTGGGAGAACTGCCGACTGTCAACACGACGGTTCTATGTTCAATCCTTAGCTTGGCTTCGGAGAGATGCTAGTCTAGTAATTGAAAATAAAATATATTGGAACACTCCGACAAGTTATTTGCGGGCGTCCCTTCTGTGGTCGAGTGGGAGAACTGCCGACTGTCAACACGACGGTTCTATGTTCAATCCTTAGCTTGGCTTCGGAGAGATGCTAGTCTAGTAATTGAAAATAAAATATATTGGAACACTCCGACAAGTTATTTGCGGGCGTCCCTTCTGTGGTCGAGTGGGAGAACTGCCGACTGTCAACACGACGGTTCTATGTTCAATCCTTGGCTTGGCTTCGGAGAGATGCTAGTCTAGTAATTGAAAATAAAATATATTGGAACACTCCGACAAGTTATTTGCGGGCGTCCCTTCTGTGGTCGAGTGGGAGAACTGCCGACTGTCAACACGACGGTTCTATGTTCAATCCTTAGCTTGGCTTTGGAGAGATGCTAGTCTAGTAATTGAAAATAAAATATATTGGAACACTCCGACAAGTTATTTGCGGCCGTCCCTTCTGTGGTCGAGTGGGAGAACTGCCGACTGTCAACACGACGGTTCTATGTTCAATCCTTAGCTTGGCTTTGGAGAGATGCTAGTCTAGTAATTGAAAATAAAATATATTGGAACACTCCGACAAGTTATTTGCGGCCGTCCCTTCTGTGGTCGAGTGGGAGAACTGCCGACTGTCAACACGACGGTTCTATGTTCAATCCTTAGCTTGGCTTCGGAGAGATGCTAGTCTAGTAATTGAAAATAAAATATATTGGAACACTCCGACAAGTTATTTGCGGCCGTCCCTTCTGTGGTCGAGTGGGAGAACTGCCGACTGTCAACACGACGGTTCTATGTTCAATCCTTAGCTTGGCTTCGGAGAGATGCTAGTCTAGTAATTGAAAATAAAATATATTGGAACACTCCGACAAGTTATTTGCGGGCGTCCCTTCTGTGGTCGAGTGGGAGAACTGCCGACTGTCAACACGACGGTTCTATGTTCAATCCTTGGCTTGGCTTCGGAGAGATGCTAGTCTAGTAATTGAAAATAAAATATATTGGAACACTCCGACAAGTTATTTGCGGGCGTCCCTTCTGTGGTCGAGTGGGAGAACTGCCGACTGTCAACACGACGGTTCTATGTTCAATCCTTAGCTTGGCTTTGGAGAGATGCTAGTCTAGTAATTGAAAATAAAATATATTGGAACACTCCGACAAGTTATTTGCGGCCGTCCCTTCTGTGGTCGAGTGGGAGAACTGCCGACTGTCAACACGACGGTTCTATGTTCAATCCTTAGCTTGGCTTTGGAGAGATGCTAGTCTAGTAATTGAAAATAAAATATATTGGAACACTCCGACAAGTTATTTGCGGCCGTCCCTTCTGTGGTCGAGTGGGAGAACTGCCGACTGTCAACACGACGGTTCTATGTTCAATCCTTAGCTTGGCTTCGGAGAGATGCTAGTCTAGTAATTGAAAATAAAATATATTGGAACACTCCGACAAGTTATTTGCGGGCGTCCCTTCTGTGGTCGAGTGGGAGAACTGCCGACTGTCAACACGACGGTTCTATGTTCAATCCTTAGCTTGGCTTCGGAGAGATGCTAGTCTAGTAATTGAAAATAAAATATATTGGAACACTCCGACAAGTTATTTGCGGGCGTCCCTTCTGTGGTCGAGTGGGAGAACTGCCGACTGTCAACACGACGGTTCTATGTTCAATCCTTAGCTTGGCTTCGGAGAGATGCTAGTCTAGTAATTGAAAATAAAATATATTGGAACACTCCGACAAGTTATTTGCGGGCGTCCCTTCTGTGGTCGAGTGGGAGAACTGCCGACTGTCAACACGACGGTTCTATGTTCAATCCTTAGCTTGGCTTCGGAGAGATGCTAGTCTAGTAATTGAAAATAAAATATATTGGAACACTCCGACAAGTTATTTGCGGGCGTCCCTTCTGTGGTCGAGTGGGAGAACTGCCGACTGTCAACACGACGGTTCTATGTTCAATCCTTAGCTTGGCTTCGGAGAGATGCTAGTCTAGTAATTGAAAATAAAATATATTGGAACACTCCGACAAGTTATTTGCGGGCGTCCCTTCTGTGGTCGAGTGGGAGAACTGCCGACTGTCAACATGACGGTTCTATGTTCAATCCTTAGCTTGGCTTCGGAGAGATGCTAGTCTAGTAATTGAAAATAAAATATATTGGAACACTCCGACAAGTTATTTGCGGGCGTCCCTTCTGTGGTCGAGTGGGAGAACTGCCGACTGTCAACACGACGGTTCTATGTTCAATCCTTATCTTGGCTTCGGAGAGATGCTAGTCTAGTAATTGAAAATAAAATATATTGGAACACTCCGACAAGTTATTTGCGGGCGTCCCTTCAGTGGTCGAGTGGGAGAACTGCCGACTGTCAACATGACGGTTCTATGTTCAATCCTTGGCTTGGCTTCAGAGAGATGCTAGTCTAGTAATTGAAAATAAAATATATTGGAACACTCCGACAAGTTATTTGCGGGCGTCCCTTCTGTGGTCGAGTGGGAGAACTGCCGACTGTCAACATGACGGTTCTATGTTCAATCCTTAGCTTGGCTTCGGAGAGATGCTAGTCTAGTAATTGAAAATAAAATATATTGGAACACTCCGACAAGTTATTTGCGGGCGTCCCTTCAGTGGTCGAGTGGGAGAACTGCCGACTGTCAACACGACGGTTCTATGTTCAATCCTTAGCTTGGCTTCGGAGAGATGCTAGTCTAGTAATTGAAAATAAAATATATTGGAACACTCCGACAAGTTATTTGCGGGCGTCCCTTCTGTGGTCGAGTGGGAGAACTGCCGACTGTCAACACGACGGTTCTATGTTCAATCCTTAGCTTGGCTTCAGAGAGATGCTAGTCTAGTAATTGAAAATAAAATATATTGGAACACTCCGACAAGTTATTTGCGGGCGTCCCTTCTGTGGTCGAGTGGGAGAACTGCCGACTGTCAACACGACGGTTCTATGTTCAATCCTTGGCTTGGCTTCAGAGAGATGCTAGTCTAGTAATTGAAAATAAAATATATTGGAACACTCCGACAAGTTATTTGCGGGCGTCCCTTCTGTGGTCGAGTGGGAGAACTGCCGACTGTCAACACGACGGTTCTATGTTCAATCCTTAGCTTGGCTTCGGAGAGATGCTAGTCTAGTAATTGAAAATAAAATATATTGGAACACTCCGACAAGTTATTTGCGGGCGTCCCTTCAGTGGTCGAGTGGGAGAATTGTCGACTGTCAACACGACGGTTCTATGTTCAATCCTTAGCTTGGCTTCGGAGAGATGCTAGTCTAGTAATTGAAAATAAAATATATTGGAACACTCCGACAAGTTATTTGCGGGCGTCCCTTCTGTGGTCGAGTGGGAGAATTGTCGACTGTCAACACGACGGTTCTATGTTCAATCCTTAGCTTGGCTTCGGAGAGATGCTAGTCTAGTAATTGAAAATAAAATATATTGGAACACTCCGACAAGTTATTTGCGGGCGTCCCTTCTGTGGTCGAGTGGGAGAACTGCCGACTGTCAACACGACGGTTCTATGTTCAATCCTTGGCTTGGCTTCGGAGAGATGCTAGTCTAGTAATTGAAAATAAAATATATTGGAACACTCCGACAAGTTATTTGCGGGCGTCCCTTCAGTGGTCGAGTGGGAGAACTGCCGACTGTCAACACGACGGTTCTATGTTCAATCCTTAGCTTGGCTTCGGAGAGATGCTAGTCTAGTAATTGAAAATAAAATATATTGGAACACTCCGACAAGTTATTTGCGGGCGTCCCTTCAGTGGTCGAGTGGGAGAACTGCCGACTGTCAACACGACGGTTCTATGTTCAATCCTTAGCTTGGCTTCGGAGAGATGCTAGTCTAGTAATTGAAAATAAAATATATTGGAACACTCCGACAAGTTATTTGCGGGCGTCCCTTCTGTGGTCGAGTGGGAGAACTGCCGACTGTCAACACGACGGTTCTATGTTCAATCCTTAGCTTGGCTTCAGAGAGATGCTAGTCTAGTAATTGAAAATAAAATATATTGGAACACTCCGACAAGTTATTTGCGGGCGTCCCTTCTGTGGTCGAGTGGGAGAACTGCCGACTGTCAACACGACGGTTCTATGTTCAATCCTTGGCTTGGCTTCGGAGAGATGCTAGTCTAGTAATTGAAAATAAAATATATTGGAACACTCCGACAAGTTATTTGCGGGCGTCCCTTCTGTGGTCGAGTGGGAGAACTGCCGACTGTCAACACGACGGTTCTATGTTCAATCCTTAGCTTGGCTTCAGAGAGATGCTAGTCTAGTAATTGAAAATAAAATATATTGGAACACTCCGACAAGTTATTTGCGGGCGTCCCTTCTGTGGTCGAGTGGGAGAACTGCCGACTGTCAACACGACGGTTCTATGTTCAATCCTTGGCTTGGCTTCGGAGAGATGCTAGTCTAGTAATTGAAAATAAAATATATTGGAACACTCCGACAAGTTATTTGCGGGCGTCCCTTCTGTGGTCGAGTGGGAGAACTGCCGACTGTCAACATGACGGTTCTATGTTCAATCCTTGGCTTGGCTTCGGAGAGATGCTAGTCTAGTAATTGAAAATAAAATATATTGGAACACTCCGACAAGTTATTTGCGGGCGTCCCTTCTGTGGTCGAGTGGAAGAACTGCCGACTGTCAACACGACGGTTCTATGTTCAATCCTTGGCTTGGCTTCGGAGAGATGCTAGTCTAGTAATTGAAAATAAAATATATTGGAACACTCCGACAAGTTATTTGCGGGCGTCCCTTCTGTGGTCGAGTGGGAGAACTGCCGACTGTCAACACGACGGTTCTATGTTCAATCCTTGGCTTGGCTTCGGAGAGATGCTAGTCTAGTAATTGAAAATAAAATATATTGGAACACTCCGACAAGTTATTTGCGGGCGTCCCTTCTGTGGCTGAGTGGGAGAACTGCCGACTGTCAACACGACGGTTCTATGTTCAATCCTTGGCTTGGCTTCGGAGAGATGCTAGTCTAGTAATTGAAAATAAAATATATTGGAACACTCCGACAAGTTATTTGCGGGCGTCCCTTCTGTGGTCGAGTGGGAGAACTGCCGACTGTCAACACGACGGTTCTATGTTCAATCCTTGGCTTGGCTTCGGAGAGATGCTAGTCTAGTAATTGAAAATAAAATATATTGGAACACTCCGACAAGTTATTTGCGGGCGTCCCTTCTGTGGTCGAGTGGAAGAACTGCCGACTGTCAACACGACGGTTCTAGGTTCAATCCTTGGCTTGGCTTCGGAGAGATGCTAGTCTAGTAATTGAAAATAAAATATATTGGAACACTCCGACAAGTTATTTGCGGGCGTCCCTTCTGTGGTCGAGTGGGAGAACTGCCGACTGTCAACACGACGGTTCTATGTTCAATCCTTGGCTTGGCTTCGGAGAGATGCTAGTCTAGTAATTGAAAATAAAATATATTGGAACACTCCGACAAGTTATTTGCGGGCGTCCCTTCTGTGGTCGAGTGGGAGAACTGCCGACTGTCAACACGACGGTTCTATGTTCAATCCTTGGCTTGGCTTCGGAGAGATGCTAGTCTAGTAATTGAAAATAAAATATATTGGAACACTCCGACAAGTTATTTGCGGGCGTCCCTTCTGTGGTCGAGTGGAAGAACTGCCGACTGTCAACACGACGGTTCTAGGTTCAATCCTTGGCTTGGCTTCGGAGAGATGCTAGTCTAGTAATTGAAAATAAAATATATTGGAACACTCCGACAAGTTATTTGCGGGCGTCCCTTCTGTGGTCGAGTGGGAGAACTGCCGACTGTCAACACGACGGTTCTATGTTCAATCCTTGGCTTGGCTTCGGAGAGATGCTAGTCTAGTAATTGAAAATAAAATATATTGGAACACTCCGACAAGTTATTTGCGGGCGTCCCTTCTGTGGTCGAGTGGGAGAACTGCCGACTGTCAACACGACGGTTCTATGTTCAATCCTTAGCTTGGCTTCAGAGAGATGCTAGTCTAGTAATTGAAAATAAAATATATTGGAACACTCCGACAAGTTATTTGCGGGCGTCCCTTCTGTGGTCGAGTGGGAGAACTGCCGACTGTCAACACGACGGTTCTAGGTTCAATCCTTGGCTTGGCTTCGGAGAGATGCTAGTCTAGTAATTGAAAATAAAATATATTGGAACACTCCGACAAGTTATTTGCGGGCGTCCCTTCTGTGGTCGAGTGGGAGAACTGCCGACTGTCAACACGACGGTTCTAGGTTCAATCCTTGGCTTGGCTTCGGAGAGATGCTAGTCTAGTAATTGAAAATAAAATATATTGGAACACTCCGACAAGTTATTTGCGGGCGTCCCTTCTGTGGTCGAGTGGGAGAACTGCCGACTGGCAACACGACGGTTCTAGGTTCAATCCTTGGCTTGGCTTCGGAGAGATGCTAGTCTAGTAATTGAAAATAAAATATATTGGAACACTCCGACAAGTTATTTGCGGGCGTCCCTTCTGTGGTCGAGTGGGAGAACTGCCGACTGTCAACACGACGGTTCTATGTTCAATCCTTAGCTTGGCTTCGGAGAGATGCTAGTCTAGTAATTGAAAATAAAATATATTGGAACACTCCGACAAGTTATTTGCGGGCGTCCCTTCTGTGGTCGAGTGGGAGAACTGCCGACTGTCAACACGACGGTTCTAGGTTCAATCCTTGGCTTGGCTTCGGAGAGATGCTAGTCTAGTAATTGAAAATAAAATATATTGGAACACTCCGACAAGTTATTTGCGGGCGTCCCTTCTGTGGTCGAGTGGGAGAACTGCCGACTGTCAACACGACGGTTCTAGGTTCAATCCTTGGCTTGGCTTCGGAGAGATGCTAGTCTAGTAATTGAAAATAAAATATATTGGAACACTCCGACAAGTTATTTGCGGGCGTCCCTTCTGTGGTCGAGTGGGAGAACTGCCGACTGTCAACACGACGGTTCTAGGTTCAATCCTTGGCTTGGCTTCGGAGAGATGCTAGTCTAGTAATTGAAAATAAAATATATTGGAACACTCCGACAAGTTATTTGCGGGCGTCCCTTCTGTGGTCGAGTGGGAGAACTGCCGACTGTCAACACGACGGTTCTAGGTTCAATCCTTGGCTTGGCTTCGGAGAGATGCTAGTCTAGTAATTGAAAATAAAATATATTGGAACACTCCGACAAGTTATTTGCGGGCGTCCCTTCTGTGGTCGAGTGGGAGAACTGCCGACTGTCAACACGACGGTTCTAGGTTCAATCCTTGGCTTGGCTTCGGAGAGATGCTAGTCTAGTAATTGAAAATAAAATATATTGGAACACTCCGACAAGTTATTTGCGGGCGTCCCTTCTGTGGTCGAGTGGGAGAACTGCCGACTGTCAACACGACGGTTCTAGGTTCAATCCTTGGCTTGGCTTCGGAGAGATGCTAGTCTAGTAATTGAAAATAAAATATATTGGAACACTCCGACAAGTTATTTGCGGGCGTCCCTTCTGTGGTCGAGTGGGAGAACTGCCGACTGTCAACACGACGGTTCTACGTTCAATCCTTGGCTTGGCTTCGGAGAGATGCTAGTCTAGTAATTGAAAATAAAATATATTGGAACACTCCGACAAGTTATTTGCGGGCGTCCCTTCTGTGGTCGAGTGGGAGAACTGCCGACTGTCAACACGACGGTTCTAGGTTCAATCCTTGGCTTGGCTTCGGAGAGATGCTAGTCTAGTAATTGAAAATAAAATATATTGGAACACTCCGACAAGTTATTTGCGGGCGTCCCTTCTGTGGTCGAGTGGGAGAACTGCCGACTGTCAACACGACGGTTCTATGTTCAATCCTTAGCTTGGCTTCGGAGAGATGCTAGTCTAGTAATTGAAAATAAAATATATTGGAACACTCCGACAAGTTATTTGCGGGCGTCCCTTCTGTGGTCGAGTGGGAGAATTGTCGACTGTCAACACGACGGTTCTATGTTCAATCCTTAGCTTGGCTTCGGAGAGATGCTAGTCTAGTAATTGAAAATAAAATATATTGGAACACTCCGACAAGTTATTTGCGGGCGTCCCTTCTGTGGTCGAGTGGGAGAACTGCCGACTGTCAACACGACGGTTCTAGGTTCAATCCTTGGCTTGGCTTCGGAGAGATGCTAGTCTAGTAATTGAAAATAAAATATATTGGAACACTCCGACAAGTTATTTGCGGGCGTCCCTTCTGTGGTCGAGTGGGAGAACTGCCGACTGTCAACACGACGGTTCTATGTTCAATCCTTGGCTTGGCTTCGGAGAGATGCTAGTCTAGTAATTGAAAATAAAATATATTGGAACACTCCGACAAGTTATTTGCGGGCGTCCCTTCTGTGGTCGAGTGGGAGAACTGCCGACTGTCAACATGACGGTTCTAGGTTCAATCCTTGGCTTGGCTTCGGAGAGATGCTAGTCTAGTAATTGAAAATAAAATATATTGGAACACTCCGACAAGTTATTTGCGGGCGTCCCTTCTGTGGTCGAGTGGGAGAACTGCCGACTGTCAACATGACGGTTCTAGGTTCAATCCTTGGCTTGGCTTCGGAGAGATGCTAGTCTAGTAATTGAAAATAAAATATATTGGAACACTCCGACAAGTTATTTGCGGGCGTCCCTTCTGTGGTCGAGTGGGAGAACTGCCGACTGTCAACACGACGGTTCTAGGTTCAATCCTTGGCTTGGCTTCGGAGAGATGCTAGTCTAGTAATTGAAAATAAAATATATTGGAACACTCCGACAAGTTATTTGCGGGCGTCCCTTCTGTGGTCGAGTGGGAGAACTGCCGACTGTCAACACGACGGTTCTATGTTCAATCCTTGGCTTGGCTTCGGAGAGATGCTAGTCTAGTAATTGAAAATAAAATATATTGGAACACTCCGACAAGTTATTTGCGGGCGTCCCTTCTGTGGTCGAGTGGGAGAACTGCCGACTGTCAACACGACGGTTCTATGTTCAATCCTTGGCTTGGCTTCGGAGAGATGCTAGTCTAGTAATTGAAAATAAAATATATTGGAACACTCCGACAAGTTATTTGCGGGCGTCCCTTCTGTGGTCGAGTGGGAGAACTGCCGACTGTCAACATGACGGTTCTAGGTTCAATCCTTGGCTTGGCTTCGGAGAGATGCTAGTCTAGTAATTGAAAATAAAATATATTGGAACACTCCGACAAGTTATTTGCGGGCGTCCCTTCTGTGGTCGAGTGGGAGAACTGCCGACTGTCAACATGACGGTTCTAGGTTCAATCCTTGGCTTGGCTTCAGGGAGATGCTAGTCTAGTAATTGAAAATAAAATATATTGGAACACTCCGACAAGTTATTTGCGGGCGTCCCTTCTGTGGTCGAGTGGGAGAACTGCCGACTGTCAACACGACGGTTCTATGTTCAATCCTTGGCTTGGCTTCGGAGAGATGCTAGTCTAGTAATTGAAAATAAAATATATTGGAACACTCCGACAAGTTATTTGCGGGCGTCCCTTCTGTGGTCGAGTGGGAGAACTGCCGACTGTCAACACGACGGTTCTATGTTCAATCCTTGGCTTGGCTTCGGAGAGATGCTAGTCTAGTAATTGAAAATAAAATATATTGGAACACTCCGACAAGTTATTTGCGGGCGTCCCTTCTGTGGTCGAGTGGGAGAACTGCCGACTGTCAACACGACGGTTCTATGTTCAATCCTTGGCTTGGCTTCGGAGAGATGCTAGTCTAGTAATTGAAAATAAAATATATTGGAACACTCCGACAAGTTATTTGCGGGCGTCCCTTCTGTGGTCGAGTGGGAGAACTGCCGACTGTCAACATGACGGTTCTAGGTTCAATCCTTGGCTTGGCTTCGGAGAGATGCTAGTCTAGTAATTGAAAATAAAATATATTGGAACACTCCGACAAGTTATTTGCGGGCGTCCCTTCTGTGGTCGAGTGGGAGAACTGCCGACTGTCAACATGACGGTTCTAGGTTCAATCCTTGGCTTGGCTTCGGAGAGATGCTAGTCTAGTAATTGAAAATAAAATATATTGGAACACTCCGACAAGTTATTTGCGGGCGTCCCTTCTGTGGTCGAGTGGGAGAACTGCCGACTGTCAACATGACGGTTCTAGGTTCAATCCTTGGCTTGGCTTCGGAGAGATGCTAGTCTAGTAATTGAAAATAAAATATATTGGAACACTCCGACAAGTTATTTGCGGGCGTCCCTTCAGTGGTCGAGTGGGAGAACTGCCGACTGTCAACACGACGGTTCTATGTTCAATCCTTGGCTTGGCTTCGGAGAGATGCTAGTCTAGTAATTGAAAATAAAATATATTGGAACACTCCGACAAGTTATTTGCGGGCGTCCCTTCTGTGGTCGAGTGGGAGAACTGCCGACTGTCAACATGACGGTTCTAGGTTCAATCCTTGGCTTGGCTTCGGAGAGATGCTAGTCTAGTAATTGAAAATAAAATATATTGGAACACTCCGACAAGTTATTTGCGGGCGTCCCTTCAGTGGTCGAGTGGGAGAACTGCCGACTGTCAACACGACGGTTCTATGTTCAATCCTTTGCTTGGCTTCGGAGAGATGCTAGTCTAGTAATTGAAAATAAAATATATTGGAACACTCCGACAAGTTATTTGCGGGCGTCCCTTCTGTGGTCGAGTGGGAGAACTGCCGACTGTCAACACGACGGTTCTATGTTCAATCCTTGGCTTGGCTTCGGAGAGATGCTAGTCTAGTAATTGAAAATAAAATATATTGGAACACTCCGACAAGTTATTTGCGGGCGTCCCTTCTGTGGTCGAGTGGGAGAACTGCCGACTGTCAACACGACGGTTCTATGTTCAATCCTTGGCTTGGCTTCGGAGAGATGCTAGTCTAGTAATTGAAAATAAAATATATTGGAACACTCCGACAAGTTATTTGCGGGCGTCCCTTCTGTGGTCGAGTGGGAGAACTGCCGACTGTCAACACGACGGTTCTATGTTCAATCCTTGGCTTGGCTTCGGAGAGATGCTAGTCTAGTAATTGAAAATAAAATATATTGGAACACTCCGACAAGTTATTTGCGGGCGTCCCTTCTGTGGTCGAGTGGGAGAACTGCCGACTGTCAACACGACGGTTCTATGTTCAATCCTTGGCTTGGCTTCGGTGAGATGCTAGTCTAGTAATTGAAAATAAAATATATTGGAACACTCCGACAAGTTATTTGCGGGCGTCCCTTCTGTGGTCGAGTGGGAGAACTGCCGACTGTCAACACGACGGTTCTATGTTCAATCCTTGGCTTGGCTTCGGAGAGATGCTAGTCTAGTAATTGAAAATAAAATATATTGGAACACTCCGACAATTTATTTGCGGGCGTCCCTTCTGTGGTCGAGTGGGAGAACTGCCGACTGTCAACACGACGGTTCTAGGTTCAATCCTTGGCTTGGCTTCGGAGAGATGCTAGTCTAGTAATTGAAAATAAAATATATTGGAACACTCCGACAATTTATTTGCGGGCGTCCCTTCTGTGGTCGAGTGGGAGAACTGCCGACTGTCAACACGACGGTTCTAGGTTCAATCCTTGGCTTGGCTTCGGAGAGATGCTAGTCTAGTAATTGAAAATAAAATATATTGGAACACTCCGACAATTTATTTGCGGGCGTCCCTTCTGTGGTCGAGTGGGAGAACTGCCGACTGTCAACACGACGGTTCTAGGTTCAATCCTTGGCTTGGCTTCGGAGAGATGCTAGTCTAGTAATTGAAAATAAAATATATTGGAACACTCCGACAAGTTATTTGCGGGCGTCCCTTCTGTGGTCGAGTGGGAGAACTGCCGACTGTCAACACGACGGTTCTAGGTTCAATCCTTGGCTTGGCTTCGGAGAGATGCTAGTCTAGTAATTGAAAATAAAATATATTGGAACACTCCGACAAGTTATTTGCGGGCGTCCCTTCTGTGGTCGAGTGGGAGAACTGCCGACTGTCAACACGACGGTTCTATGTTCAATCCTTGGCTTGGCTTCGGAGAGATGCTAGTCTAGTAATTGAAAATAAAATATATTGGAACACTCCGACAAGTTATTTGCGGGCGTCCCTTCTGTGGTCGAGTGGGAGAACTGCCGACTGTCAACACGACGGTTCTATGTTCAATCCTTGGCTTGGCTTCGGAGAGATGCTAGTCTAGTAATTGAAAATAAAATATATTGGAACACTCCGACAAGTTATTTGCGGGCGTCCCTTCTGTGGTCGAGTGGGAGAACTGCCGACTGTCAACACGACGGTTCTATGTTCAATCCTTGGCTTGGCTTCAGAGAGATGCTAGTCTAGTAATTGAAAATAAAATATATTGGAACACTCTGACAAGTTATTTGCGGGCGTCCCTTCTGTGGTCGAGTGGGAGAACTGCCGACTGTCAACACGACGGTTCTAGATTCAATCCTTGGCTTGGCTTCGGAGAGATGCTAGTCTAGTAATTGAAAATAACATATATTGGAACACTCCGACAAGTTATTTGCGGGCGTCCCTTCTGTGGTCGAGTGGGAGAACTGCCGACTGTCAACACGACGGTTCTAGATTCAATCCTTGGCTTGGCTTCGGAGAGATGCTAGTCTAGTAATTGAAAATAACATATATTGGAACACTCCGACAAGTTATTTGCGGGCGTCCCTTCTGTGGTCGAGTGGGAGAACTGCCGACTGTCAACACGACGGTTCTATGTTCAATCCTTGGCTTGGCTTCAGAGAGATGCTAGTCTAGTAATTGAAAATAAAATATATTGGAACACTCTGACAAGTTATTTGCGGGCGTCCCTTCTGTGGTCGAGTGGGAGAACTGCCGACTGTCAACACGACGGTTCTAGATTCAATCCTTGGCTTGGCTTCGGAGAGATGCTAGTCTAGTAATTGAAAATAACATATATTGGAACACTCCGACAAGTTATTTGCGGGCGTCCCTTCTGTGGTCGAGTGGGAGAACTGCCGACTGTCAACACGACGGTTCTAGATTCAATCCTTGGCTTGGCTTCGGAGAGATGCTAGTCTAGTAATTGAAAATAACATATATTGGAACACTCCGACAAGTTATTTGCGGGCGTCCCTTCTGTGGTCGAGTGGGAGAACTGCCGACTGTCAACACGACGGTTCTATGTTCAATCCTTGGCTTGGCTTCAGAGAGATGCTAGTCTAGTAATTGAAAATAAAATATATTGGAACACTCCGACAAGTTATTTGCGGGCGTCCCTTCTGTGGTCGAGTGGGAGAACTGCCGACTGTCAACACGACGGTTCTAGATTCAATCCTTGGCTTGGCTTCGGAGAGATGCTAGTCTAGTAATTGAAAATAACATATATTGGAACACTCCGACAAGTTATTTGCGGGCGTCCCTTCTGTGGTCGAGTGGGAGAACTGCCGACTGTCAACACGACGGTTCTAGATTCAATCCTTGGCTTGGCTTCGGAGAGATGCTAGTCTAGTAATTGAAAATAACATATATTGGAACACTCCGACAAGTTATTTGCGGGCGTCCCTTCTGTGGTCGAGTGGGAGAACTGCCGACTGTCAACACGACGGTTCTATGTTCAATCCTTGGCTTGGCTTCAGAGAGATGCTAGTCTAGTAATTGAAAATAAAATATATTGGAACACTCCGACAAGTTATTTGCGGGCGTCCCTTCTGTGGTCGAGTGGGAGAACTGCCGACTGTCAACACGACGGTTCTAGATTCAATCCTTGGCTTGGCTTCGGAGAGATGCTAGTCTAGTAATTGAAAATAAAATATATTGGAACACTCCGACGAGTTATTTGCGGGCGTCCCTTCTGTGGTCGAGTGGGAGAACTGCCGACTGTCAACACGACGGTTCTATGTTCAATCCTTGGCTTGGCTTCGGAGAGATGCTAGTCTAGTAATTGAAAATAACATATATTGGAACACTCCGACAAGTTATTTGCGGGCGTCCCTTCTGTGGTCGAGTGGGAGAACTGCCGACTGTCAACACGACGGTTCTAGATTCAATCCTTGGCTTGGCTTCGGAGAGATGCTAGTCTAGTAATTGAAAATAACATATATTGGAACACTCCGACAAGTTATTTGCGGGCGTCCCTTCTGTGGTCGAGTGGGAGAACTGCCGACTGTCAACACGACGGTTCTATGTTCAATCCTTGGCTTGGCTTCAGAGAGATGCTAGTCTAGTAATTGAAAATAAAATATATTGGAACACTCCGACAAGTTATTTGCGGGCGTCCCTTCTGTGGTCGAGTGGGAGAACTGCCGACTGTCAACACGACGGTTCTATGTTCAATCCTTGGCTTGGCTTCGGAGAGATGCTAGTCTAGTAATTGAAAATAAAATATATTGGAACACTCCGACAAGTTATTTGCGGGCGTCCCTTCTGTGGTCGAGTGGGAGAACTGCCGACTGTCAACACGACGGTTCTAGGTTCAATCCTTGGCTTGGCTTCGGAGAGATGCTAGTCTAGTAATTGAAAATAAAATATATTGGAACACTCCGACAAGTTATTTGCGGGCGTCCCTTCTGTGGTCGAGTGGGAGAACTGCCGACTGTCAACACGACGGTTCTATGTTCAATCCTTGGCTTGGCTTCGGAGAGATGCTAGTCTAGTAATTGAAAATAAAATATATTGGAACACTCCGACAAGTTATTTGCGGGCGTCCCTTCTGTGGTCGAGTGGGAGAACTGCCGACTGTCAACACGACGGTTCTAGGTTCAATCCTTGGCTTGGCTTCGGAGAGATGCTAGTCTAGTAATTGAAAATAAAATATATTGGAACACTCCGACAAGTTATTTGCGGGCGTCCCTTCTGTGGTCGAGTGGGAGAACTGCCGACTGTCAACACGACGGTTCTATGTTCAATCCTTGGCTTGGCTTCGGAGAGATGCTAGTCTAGTAATTGAAAATAAAATATATTGGAACACTCCGACAAGTTATTTGCGGGCGTCCCTTCTGTGGTCGAGTGGGAGAACTGCCGACTGTCAACACGACGGTTCTATGTTCAATCCTTGGCTTGGCTTCGGAGAGATGCTAGTCTAGTAATTGAAAATAAAATATATTGGAACACTCCGACAAGTTATTTGCGGGCGTCCCTTCAGTGGTCGAGTGGGAGAACTGCCGACTGTCAACACGACGGTTCTATGTTCAATCCTTGGCTTGGCTTCGGAGAGATGCTAGTCTAGTAATTGAAAATAAAATATATTGGAACACTCCGACAAGTTATTTGCGGGCGTCCTTTCTGTGGTCGAGTGGGAGAACTGCCGACTGTCAACACGACGGTTCTAGGTTCAATCCTTGGCTTGGCTTCGGAGAGATGCTAGTCTAGTAATTGAAAATAAAATATATTGGAACACTCCGACAAGTTATTTGCGGGCGTCCCTTCTGTGGTCGAGTGGGAGAACTGCCGACTGTCAACACGACGGTTCTATGTTCAATCCTTGGCTTGGCTTCGGAGAGATGCTAGTCTAGTAATTGAAAATAAAATATATTGGAACACTCCGACAAGTTATTTGCGGGCGTCCCTTCTGTGGTCGAGTGGGAGAACTGCCGACTGTCAACACGACGGTTCTATGTTCAATCCTTGGCTTGGCTTCGGAGAGATGCTAGTCTAGTAATTGAAAATAAAATATATTGGAACACTCCGACAAGTTATTTGCGGGCGTCCCTTCTGTGGTCGAGTGGGAGAACTGCCGACTGTCAACACGACGGTTCTATGTTCAATCCTTGGCTTGGCTTCGGAGAGATGCTAGTCTAGTAATTGAAAATAAAATATATTGGAACACTCCGACAAGTTATTTGCGGGCGTCCCTTCTGTGGTCGAGTGGGAGAACTGCCGACTGTCAACACGACGGTTCTATGTTCAATCCTTGGCTTGGCTTCGGAGAGATGCTAGTCTAGTAATTGAAAATAAAATATATTGGAACACTCCGACAAGTTATTTGCGGGCGTCCCTTCTGTGGTCGAGTGGGAGAACTGCCGACTGTCAACACGACGGTTCTATGTTCAATCCTTGGCTTGGCTTCGGAGAGATGCTAGTCTAGTAATTGAAAATAAAATATATTGGAACACTCCGACAAGTTATTTGCGGGCGTCCCTTCTGTGGTCGAGTGGGAGAACTGCCGACTGTCAACACGACGGTTCTATGTTCAATCCTTGGCTTGGCTTCGGAGAGATGCTAGTCTAGTAATTGAAAATAAAATATATTGGAACACTCCGACAAGTTATTTGCGGGCGTCCCTTCTGTGGTCGAGTGGGAGAACTGCCGACTGTCAACACGAAGGTTCGATGTTCAATCCTTGGCTTGGCTTCGGAGAGATGCTAGTCTAGTAATTGAAAATAAAATATATTGGAACACTCCGACAAGTTATTTGCGGGCGTCCCTTCTGTGGTCGAGTTGGAGAACTGCCGACTGTCAACATGACGGTTCTATGTTCAATCCTTGGCTTGGCTTCGGAGAGATGCTAGTCTAGTAATTGAAAATAAAATATATTGGAACACTCCGACAAGTTATTTGCGGGCGTCCCTTCAGTGGTCGAGTGGGAGAACTGCCGACTGTCAACACGACGGTTCTATGTTCAATCCTTGGCTTGGCTTCGGAGAGATGCTAGTCTAGTAATTGAAAATAAAATATATTGGAACACTCCGACAAGTTATTTGCGGGCGTCCCTTCAGTGGTCGAGTGGGAGAACTGCCGACTGTCAACATGACGGTTCTATGTTCAATCCTTGGCTTGGCTTCGGAGAGATGCTAGTCTAGTAATTGAAAATAAAATATATTGGAACACTCCGACAAGTTATTTGCGGGCGTCCCTTCTGTGGTCGAGTGGGAGAACTGCCGACTGTCAACATGACGGTTCTATGTTCAATCCTTGGCTTGGCTTCGGAGAGATGCTAGTCTAGTAATTGAAAATAAAATATATTGGAACACTCCGACAAGTTATTTGCGGGCGTCCCTTCTGTGGTCGAGTGGGAGAACTGCCGACTGTCAACACGACGGTTCTATGTTCAATCCTTGGCTTGGCTTCGGAGAGATGCTAGTCTAGTAATTGAAAATAAAATATATTGGAACACTCCGACAAGTTATTTGCGGGCGTCCCTTCTGTGGTCGAGTGGGAGAACTGCCGACTGTCAACACGAAGGTTCGATGTTCAATCCTTGGCTTGGCTTCGGAGAGATGCTAGTCTAGTAATTGAAAATAAAATATATTGGAACACTCCGACAAGTTATTTGCGGGCGTCCCTTCTGTGGTCGAGTTGGAGAACTGCCGACTGTCAACATGACGGTTCTATGTTCAATCCTTGGCTTGGCTTCGGAGAGATGCTAGTCTAGTAATTGAAAATAAAATATATTGGAACACTCCGACAAGTTATTTGCGGGCGTCCCTTCAGTGGTCGAGTGGGAGAACTGCCGACTGTCAACACGACGGTTCTATGTTCAATCCTTGGCTTGGCTTCGGAGAGATGCTAGTCTAGTAATTGAAAATAAAATATATTGGAACACTCCGACAAGTTATTTGCGGGCGTCCCTTCAGTGGTCGAGTGGGAGAACTGCCGACTGTCAACACGACGGTTCTATGTTCAATCCTTGGCTTGGCTTCGGAGAGATGCTAGTCTAGTAATTGAAAATAAAATATATTGGAACACTCCGACAAGTTATTTGCGGGCGTCCCTTCTGTGGTCGAGTGGGAGAACTGCCGACTGTCAACACGACGGTTCTATGTTCAATCCTTGGCTTGGCTTCGGAGAGATGCTAGTCTAGTAATTGAAAATAAAATATATTGGAACACTCCGACAAGTTATTTGCGGGCGTCCCTTCTGTGGTCGAGTGGGAGAACTGCCGACTGTCAACACGACGGTTCTATGTTCAATCCTTGGCTTGGCTTCGGAGAGATGCTAGTCTAGTAATTGAAAATAAAATATATTGGAACACTCCGACAAGTTATTTGCGGGCGTCCCTTCTGTGGTCGAGTGGGAGAACTGCCGACTGTCAACACGACGGTTCTATGTTCAATCCTTGGCTTGGCTTCGGAGAGATGCTAGTCTAGTAATTGAAAATAAAATATATTGGAACACTCCGACAAGTTATTTGCGGGCGTCCCTTCTGTGGTCGAGTGGGAGAACTGCCGACTGTCAACACGACGGTTCTATGTTCAATCCTTGGCTTGGCTTCGGAGAGATGCTAGTCTAGTAATTGAAAATAAAATATATTGGAACACTCCGACAAGTTATTTGCGGGCGTCCCTTCTGTGGTCGAGTGGGAGAACTGCCGACTGTCAACACGACGGTTCTATGTTCAATCCTTGGCTTGGCTTCGGAGAGATGCTAGTCTAGTAATTGAAAATAAAATATATTGGAACACTCCGACAAGTTATTTGCGGGCGTCCCTTCTGTGGTCGAGTGGGAGAACTGCCGACTGTCAACACGACGGTTCTATGTTCAATCCTTGGCTTGGCTTCGGAGAGATGCTAGTCTAGTAATTGAAAATAAAATATATTGGAACACTCCGACAAGTTATTTGCGGGCGTCCCTTCTGTGGTCGAGTGGGAGAACTGCCGACTGTCAACACGACGGTTCTATGTTCAATCCTTGGCTTGGCTTCGGAGAGATGCTAGTCTAGTAATTGAAAATAAAATATATTGGAACACTCCGACAAGTTATTTGCGGGCGTCCCTTCTGTGGTCGAGTGGGAGAACTGCCGACTGTCAACATGACGGTTCTAGGTTCAATCCTTGGCCTGGCTTCAGAGAGATGCTAGTCTAGTAATTGAAAATAAAATATATTGGAACACTCCGACAAGTTATTTGCGGGCGTCCCTTCTGTGGTCGAGTGGGAGAACTGCCGACTGTCAACACGACGGTTCTATGTTCAATCCTTGGCTTGGCTTCAGAGAGATGCTAGTCTAGTAATTGAAAATAAAATATATTGGAACACTCCGACAAGTTATTTGCGGGCGTCCCTTCTGTGGTCGAGTGGGAGAACTGCCGACTGTCAACATGACGGTTCTAGGTTCAATCCTTGGCTTGGCTTCGGAGAGATGCTAGTCTAGTAATTGAAAATAAAATATATTGGAACACTCCGACAAGTTATTTGCGGGCGTCCCTTCTGTGGTCGAGTGGGAGAACTGCCGACTGTCAACACGACGGTTCTAGGTTCAATCCTTGGCCTGGCTTCAGAGAGATGCTAGTCTAGTAATTGAAAATAAAATATATTGGAACACTCCGACAAGTTATTTGCGGGCGTCCCTTCTGTGGTCGAGTGGGAGAACTGCCGACTGTCAACACGACGGTTCTATGTTCGATCCTTGGCTTGGCTTCAAAGAGATGCTAGTCTAGTAATTGAAAATAAAATATATTGGAACACTCCGACAAGTTATTTGCGGGCGTCCCTTCTGTGGTCGAGTGGGAGAACTGCCGACTGTCAACACGACGGTTCTAGGTTCAATCCTTGGCCTGGCTTCAGAGAGATGCTAGTCTAGTAATTGAAAATAAAATATATTGGAACACTCCGACAAGTTATTTGCGAGCGTCCCTTCTGTGGTCGAGTGGGAGAACTGCCGACTGTCAACACGACGGTTCTAGGTTCAATCCTTAGCCTGGCTTCGGAGAGATGCTAGTCTAGTAATTGAAAATAAAATATATTGGAACACTCCGACAAGTTATTTGCGAGCGTCCCTTCTGTGGTCGAGTGGAAGAACTGCCGACTGTCAACACGACGGTTCTAGGTTCAATCCTTAGCTTGGCTTCGGAGAGATGCTAGTCTAGTAATTGAAAATAAAATATATTGGAACACTCCGACAAGTTATTTGCGGGCGTCCCTTCTGTGGTCGAGTGGGAGAACTGCCGACTGTCAACACGACGGTTCTAGGTTCAATCCTTGGCTTGGCTTCGGAGAGATGCTAGTCTAGTAATTGAAAATAAAATATATTGGAACACTCCGACAAGTTATTTGCGGGCGTCCCTTCTGTGGTCGAGTGGGAGAACTGCCGACTGTCAACACGACGGTTCTAGGTTCAATCCTTAGCCTGGCTTCGGAGAGATGCTAGTCTAGTAATTGAAAATAAAATATATTGGAACACTCCGACAAGTTATTTGCGAGCGTCCCTTCTGTGGTCGAGTGGGAGAACTGCCGACTGTCAACACGACGGTTCTAGGTTCAATCCTTAGCCTGGCTTCGGAGAGATGCTAGTCTAGTAATTGAAAATAAAATATATTGGAACACTCCGACAAGTTATTTGCGAGCGTCCCTTCTGTGGTCGAGTGGAAGAACTGCCGACTGTCAACACGACGGTTCTATGTTCGATCCTTAGCTTGGCTTCGGAGAGATGCTAGTCTAGTAATTGAAAATAAAATATATTGGAACACTCCGACAAGTTATTTGCGGGCGTCCCTTCTGTGGTCGAGTGGAAGAACTGCCGACTGTCAACACGACGGTTCTAGGTTCAATCCTTGGCTTGGCTTCGGAGAGATGCTAGTCTAGTAATTGAAAATAAAATATATTGGAACACTCCGACAAGTTATTTGCGGGCGTCCCTTCTGTGGTCGAGTGGGAGAACTGCCGACTGTCAACACGACGGTTCTAGGTTCAATCCTTGGCTTGGCTTCGGAGAGATGCTAGTCTAGTAATTGAAAATAAAATATATTGGAACACTCCAACAAGTTATTTGCGGGCGTCCCTTCTGTGGTCGAGTGGAAGAACTGCCGACTGTCAACACGACGGTTCTATGTTCGATCCTTAGCTTGGCTTCGGAGAGATGCTAGTCTAGTAATTGAAAATAAAATATATTGGAACACTCCGACAAGTTATTTGCGGGCGTCCCTTCTGTGGTCGAGTGGAAGAACTGCCGACTGTCAACACGACGGTTCTATGTTCGATCCTTAGCTTGGCTTCGGAGAGATGCTAGTCTAGTAATTGAAAATAAAATATATTGGAACACTCCGACAAGTTATTTGCGGGCGTCCCTTCTGTGGTCGAGTGGGAGAACTGCCGACTGTCAACACGACGGTTCTATGTTCAATCCTTGGCTTGGCTTCGGAGAGATGCTAGTCTAGTAATTGAAAATAAAATATATTGGAACACTCCGACAAGTTATTTGCGGGCGTCCCTTCTGTGGTCGAGTGGAAGAACTGCCGACTGTCAACACGACGGTTCTAGGTTCAATCCTTGGCTTGGCTTCGGAGAGATGCTAGTCTAGTAATTGAAAATAAAATATATTGGAACACTCCGACAAGTTATTTGCGGGCGTCCCTTCTGTGGTCGAGTGGGAGAACTGCCGACTGTCAACACGACGGTTCTAGGTTCAATCCTTGGCTTGGCTTCGGAGAGATGCTAGTCTAGTAATTGAAAATAAAATATATTGGAACACTCCAACAAGTTATTTGCGGGCGTCCTTTCTGTGGTCGAGTGGAAGAACTGCCGACTGTCAACACGACGGTTCTATGTTCGATCCTTAGCTTGGCTTCGGAGAGATGCTAGTCTAGTAATTGAAAATAAAATATATTGGAACACTCCGACAAGTTATTTGCGGGCGTCCCTTCTGTGGTCGAGTGGAAGAACTGCCGACTGTCAACACGACGGTTCTATGTTCGATCCTTAGCTTGGCTTCGGAGAGATGCTAGTCTAGTAATTGAAAATAAAATATATTGGAACACTCCGACAAGTTATTTGCGGGCGTCCCTTCTGTGGTCGAGTGGAAGAACTGCCGACTGTCAACACGACGGTTCTAGGTTCAATCCTTGGCTTGGCTTCGGAGAGATGCTAGTCTAGTAATTGAAAATAAAATATATTGGAACACTCCGACAAGTTATTTGCGGGCGTCCCTTCTGTGGTCGAGTGGGAGAACTGCCGACTGTCAACACGACGGTTCTAGGTTCAATCCTTGGCTTGGCTTCGGAGAGATGCTAGTCTAGTAATTGAAAATAAAATATATTGGAACACTCCGACAAGTTATTTGCGGGCGTCCCTTCTGTGGTCGAGTGGGAGAACTGCCGACTGTCAACACGACGGTTCTATGTTCGATCCTTAGCTTGGCTTCGGAGAGATGCTAGTCTAGTAATTGAAAATAAAATATATTGGAACACTCCGACAAGTTATTTGCGGGCGTCCCTTCTGTGGTCGAGTGGAAGAACTGCCGACTGTCAACACGACGGTTCTAGGTTCAATCCTTGGCTTGGCTTCGGAGAGATGCTAGTCTAGTAATTGAAAATAAAATATATTGGAACACTCCGACAAGTTATTTGCGGGCGTCCCTTCTGTGGTCGAGTGGGAGAACTGCCGACTGTCAACACGACGGTTCTAGGTTCAATCCTTGGCTTGGCTTCGGAGAGATGCTAGTCTAGTAATTGAAAATAAAATATATTGGAACACTCCGACAAGTTATTTGCGGGCGTCCCTTCTGTGGTCGAGTGGGAGAACTGCCGACTGTCAACACGACGGTTCTAGGTTCAATCCTTGGCTTGGCTTCGGAGAGATGCTAGTCTAGTAATTGAAAATAAAATATATTGGAACACTCCGACAAGTTATTTGCGGGCGTCCCTTCAGTGGTCGAGTGGGAGAACTGCCGACTGTCAACACGACGGTTCTATGTTCGATCCTTAGCTTGGCTTCGGAGAGATGCTAGTCTAGTAATTGAAAA
This sequence comes from Euprymna scolopes, assembly GCF_053919585.1. NCBI lineage: Eukaryota > Metazoa > Mollusca > Cephalopoda > Sepiida > Sepiolidae > Euprymna > Euprymna scolopes. The sequence goes on along the minus strand of NC_136527.1, from coordinate 107,692,479 downwards.
TAAAATATATTGGAACACTCCGACAAGTTATTTGCGGGCGTCCCTTCTGTGGTCGAGTGGGAGAACTGCCGACTGTCAACACGACGGTTCTATGTTCAATCCTTGGCCTGGCTTCGGAGAGATGCTAGTCTAGTAATTGAAAATAAAATATATTGGAACACTCCGACAAGTTATTTGCGGGCGTCCCTTCTGTGGTCGAGTGGGAGAACTGCCGACTGTCAACACGACGGTTCTATGTTCAATCCTTGGCCTGGCTTCGGAGAGATGCTAGTCTAGTAATTGAAAATAAAATATATTGGAACACTCCGACAAGTTATTTGCGGGCGTCCCTTCAGTGGTCGAGTGGGAGAACTGCCGACTGTCAACACGACGGTTCTATGTTCAATCCTTGGCCTGGCTTCGGAGAGATGCTAGTCTAGTAATTGAAAATAAAATATATTGGAACACTCCGACAAGTTATTTGCGGGCGTCCCTTCTGTGGTCGAGTGGGAGAACTGCCGACTGTCAACACGACGGTTCTATGTTCAATCCTTGGCCTGGCTTCGGAGAGATGCTAGTCTAGTAATTGAAAATAAAATATATTGGAACACTCCGACAAGTTATTTGCGGGCGTCCCTTCAGTGGTCGAGTGGGAGAACTGCCGACTGTCAACACGACGGTTCTATGTTCAATCCTTGGCCTGGCTTCGGAGAGATGCTAGTCTAGTAATTGAAAATAAAATATATTGGAACACTCCGACAAGTTATTTGCGGGCGTCCCTTCTGTGGTCGAGTGGGAGAACTGCCGACTGTCAACACGACGGTTCTATGTTCGATCCTTAGCTTGGCTTCGGAGAGATGCTAGTCTAGTAATTGAAAATAAAATATATTGGAACACTCCGACAAGTTATTTGCGGGCGTCCCTTCAGTGGTCGAGTGGGAGAACTGCCGACTGTCAACACGACGGTTCTATGTTCAATCCTTGGCCTGGCTTCGGAGAGATGCTAGTCTAGTAATTGAAAATAAAATATATTGGAACACTCCGACAAGTTATTTGCGGGCGTCCCTTCTGTGGTCGAGTGGGAGAACTGCCGACTGTCAACACGACGGTTCTAGGTTCAATCCTTGGCTTGGCTTCGGAGAGATGCTAGTCTAGTAATTGAAAATAAAATATATTGGAACACTCCGACAAGTTATTTGCGGGCGTCCCTTCTGTGGTCGAGTGGGAGAACTGCCGACTGTCAACACGACGGTTCTAGGTTCAATCCTTGGCTTGGCTTCGGAGAGATGCTAGTCTAGTAATTGAAAATAAAATATATTGGAACACTCCGACAAGTTATTTGCGGGCGTCCCTTCAGTGGTCGAGTGGAAGAACTGCCGACTGTCAACACGACGGTTCTAGGTTCAATCCTTGGCTTGGCTTCGGAGAGATGCTAGTCTAGTAATTGAAAATAAAATATATTGGAACACTCCGACAAGTTATTTGCGGGCGTCCCTTCTGTGGTCGAGTGGGAGAACTGCCGACTGTCAACACGACGGTTCTAGGTTCAATCCTTGGCTTGGCTTCGGAGAGATGCTAGTCTAGTAATTGAAAATAAAATATATTGGAACACTCCGACAAGTTATTTGCGGGCGTCCCTTCAGTGGTCGAGTGGAAGAACTGCCGACTGTCAACACGACGGTTCTATGTTCAATCCTTGGCTTGGCTTCGGAGAGATGCTAGTCTAGTAATTGAAAATAAAATATATTGGAACACTCCGACAAGTTATTTGCGGGCGTCCCTTCTGTGGTCGAGTGGGAGAACTGCCGACTGTCAACACGACGGTTCTAGGTTCAATCCTTGGCTTGGCTTCGGAGAGATGCTAGTCTAGTAATTGAAAATAAAATATATTGGAACACTCCGACAAGTTATTTGCGGGCGTCCCTTCTGTGGTCGAGTGGGAGAACTGCCGACTGTCAACACGACGGTTCTATGTTCGATCCTTGGCTTGGCTTCGGAGAGATGCTAGTCTAGTAATTGAAAATAAAATATATTGGAACACTCCGACAAGTTATTTGCGGGCGTCCCTTCTGTGGTCGAGTGGGAGAACTGCCGACTGTCAACACGACGGTTCTAGGTTCAATCCTTGGCTTGGCTTCGGAGAGATGCTAGTCTAGTAATTGAAAATAAAATATATTGGAACACTCCGACAAGTTATTTGCGGGCGTCCCTTCAGTGGTCGAGTGGAAGAACTGCCGACTGTCAACACGACGGTTCTAGGTTCAATCCTTAGCTTGGCTTCGGAGAGATGCTAGTCTAGTAATTGAAAATAAAATATATTGGAACACTCCGACAAGTTATTTGCGGGCGTCCCTTCTGTGGTCGAGTGGGAGAACTGCCGACTGTCAACACGACGGTTCTAGGTTCAATCCTTAGCTTGGCTTCGGAGAGATGCTAGTCTAGTAATTGAAAATAAAATATATTGGAACACTCCGACAAGTTATTTGCGGGCGTCCCTTCAGTGGTCGAGTGGAAGAACTGCCGACTGTCAACACGACGGTTCTAGGTTCAATCCTTGGCTTGGCTTCGGAGAGATGCTAGTCTAGTAATTGAAAATAAAATATATTGGAACACTCCGACAAGTTATTTGCGGGCGTCCCTTCTGTGGTCGAGTGGGAGAACTGCCGACTGTCAACACGACGGTTCTAGGTTCAATCCTTGGCTTGGCTTCGGAGAGATGCTAGTCTAGTAATTGAAAATAAAATATATTGGAACACTCCGACAAGTTATTTGCGGGCGTCCCTTCTGTGGTCGAGTGGGAGAACTGCCGACTGTCAACACGACGGTTCTAGGTTCAATCCTTGGCTTGGCTTCGGAGAGATGCTAGTCTAGTAATTGAAAATAAAATATATTGGAACACTCCGACAAGTTATTTGCGGGCGTCCCTTCAGTGGTCGAGTGGAAGAACTGCCGACTGTCAACACGACGGTTCTAGGTTCAATCCTTGGCTTGGCTTCGGAGAGATGCTAGTCTAGTAATTGAAAATAAAATATATTGGAACACTCCGACAAGTTATTTGCGGGCGTCCCTTCTGTGGTCGAGTGGGAGAACTGCCGACTGTCAACACGACGGTTCTAGGTTCAATCCTTGGCTTGGCTTCGGAGAGATGCTAGTCTAGTAATTGAAAATAAAATATATTGGAACACTCCGACAAGTTATTTGCGGGCGTCCCTTCTGTGGTCGAGTGGAAGAACTGCCGACTGTCAACACGACGGTTCTATGTTCAATCCTTAGCTTGGCTTCGGAGAGATGCTAGTCTAGTAATTGAAAATAAAATATATTGGAACACTCCGACAAGTTATTTGCGGGCGTCCCTTCTGTGGTCGAGTGGGAGAACTGCCGACTGTCAACACGACGGTTCTATGTTCGATCCTTGGCTTGGCTTCGGAGAGATGCTAGTCTAGTAATTGAAAATAAAATATATTGGAACACTCCGACAAGTTATTTGCGGGCGTCCCTTCTGTGGTCGAGTGGGAGAACTGCCGACTGTCAACACGACGGTTCTAGGTTCAATCCTTGGCTTGGCTTCGGAGAGATGCTAGTCTAGTAATTGAAAATAAAATATATTGGAACACTCCGACAAGTTATTTGCGGGCGTCCCTTCTGTGGTCGAGTGGGAGAACTGCCGACTGTCAACACGACGGTTCTAGGTTCAATCCTTGGCTTGGCTTCGGAGAGATGCTAGTCTAGTAATTGAAAATAAAATATATTGGAACACTCCGACAAGTTATTTGCGGGCGTCCCTTCTGTGGTCGAGTGGGAGAACTGCCGACTGTCAACACGACGGTTCTAGGTTCAATCCTTGGCTTGGCTTCGGAGAGATGCTAGTCTAGTAATTGAAAATAAAATATATTGGAACACTCCGACAAGTTATTTGCGGGCGTCCCTTCTGTGGTCGAGTGGGAGAACTGCCGACTGTCAACACGACGGTTCTATGTTCGATCCTTGGCTTGGCTTCGGAGAGATGCTAGTCTAGTAATTGAAAATAAAATATATTGGAACACTCCGACAAGTTATTTGCGGGCGTCCCTTCTGTGGTCGAGTGGGAGAACTGCCGACTGTCAACACGACGGTTCTAGGTTCAATCCTTGGCTTGGCTTCGGAGAGATGCTAGTCTAGTAATTGAAAATAAAATATATTGGAACACTCCGACAAGTTATTTGCGGGCGTCCCTTCTGTGGTCGAGTGGGAGAACTGCCGACTGTCAACACGACGGTTCTAGGTTCAATCCTTGGCTTGGCTTCGGAGAGATGCTAGTCTAGTAATTGAAAATAAAATATATTGGAACACTCCGACAAGTTATTTGCGGGCGTCCCTTCTGTGGTCGAGTGGGAGAACTGCCGACTGTCAACACGACGGTTCTAGGTTCAATCCTTGGCTTGGCTTCGGAGAGATGCTAGTCTAGTAATTGAAAATAAAATATATTGGAACACTCCGACAAGTTATTTGCGGGCGTCCCTTCAGTGGTCGAGTGGGAGAACTGCCGACTGTCAACACGACGGTTCTATGTTCGATCCTTGGCTTGGCTTCGGAGAGATGCTAGTCTAGTAATTGAAAATAAAATATATTGGAACACTCCGACAAGTTATTTGCGGGCGTCCCTTCTGTGGTCGAGTGGGAGAACTGCCGACTGTCAACACGACGGTTCTAGGTTCAATCCTTGGCTTGGCTTCGGAGAGATGCTAGTCTAGTAATTGAAAATAAAATATATTGGAACACTCCGACAAGTTATTTGCGGGCGTCCCTTCTGTGGTCGAGTGGGAGAACTGCCGACTGTCAACACGACGGTTCTATGTTCAATCCTTGGCTTGGCTTCGGAGAGATGCTAGTCTAGTAATTGAAAATAAAATATATTGGAACACTCCGACAAGTTATTTGCGGGCGTCCCTTCTGTGGTCGAGTGGGAGAACTGCCGACTGTCAACACGACGGTTCTAGGTTCAATCCTTGGCTTGGCTTCGGAGAGATGCTAGTCTAGTAATTGAAAATAAAATATATTGGAACACTCCGACAAGTTATTTGCGGGCGTCCCTTCTGTGGTCGAGTGGGAGAACTGCCGACTGTCAACACGACGGTTCTAGGTTCAATCCTTGGCTTGGCTTCGGAGAGATGCTAGTCTAGTAATTGAAAATAAAATATATTGGAACACTCCGACAAGTTATTTGCGGGCGTCCCTTCTGTGGTCGAGTGGGAGAACTGCCGACTGTCAACACGACGGTTCTAGGTTCAATCCTTGGCTTGGCTTCGGAGAGATGCTAGTCTAGTAATTGAAAATAAAATATATTGGAACACTCCGACAAGTTATTTGCGGGCGTCCCTTCTGTGGTCGAGTGGGAGAACTGCCGACTGTCAACACGACGGTTCTATGTTCAATCCTTGGCTTGGCTTCGGAGAGATGCTAGTCTAGTAATTGAAAATAAAATATATTGGAACACTCCGACAAGTTATTTGCGGGCGTCCCTTCTGTGGTCGAGTGGGAGAACTGCCGACTGTCAACACGACGGTTCTAGGTTCAATCCTTGGCTTGGCTTCGGAGAGATGCTAGTCTAGTAATTGAAAATAAAATATATTGGAACACTCCGACAAGTTATTTGCGGGCGTCCCTTCTGTGGTCGAGTGGGAGAACTGCCGACTGTCAACACGACGGTTCTATGTTCGATCCTTGGCTTGGCTTCGGAGAGATGCTAGTCTAGTAATTGAAAATAAAATATATTGGAACACTCCGACAAGTTATTTGCGGGCGTCCCTTCTGTGGTCGAGTGGGAGAACTGCCGACTGTCAACACGACGGTTCTATGTTCGATCCTTGGCTTGGCTTCGGAGAGATGCTAGTCTAGTAATTGAAAATAAAATATATTGGAACACTCCGACAAGTTATTTGCGGGCGTCCCTTCTGTGGTCGAGTGGGAGAACTGCCGACTGTCAACACGACGGTTCTAGGTTCAATCCTTGGCTTGGCTTCGGAGAGATGCTAGTCTAGTAATTGAAAATAAAATATATTGGAACACTCCGACAAGTTATTTGCGGGCGTCCCTTCTGTGGTCGAGTGGGAGAACTGCCGACTGTCAACACGACGGTTCTAGGTTCAATCCTTGGCTTGGCTTCGGAGAGATGCTAGTCTAGTAATTGAAAATAAAATATATTGGAACACTCCGACAAGTTATTTGCGGGCGTCCCTTCTGTGGTCGAGTGGGAGAACTGCCGACTGTCAACACGACGGTTCTAGGTTCAATCCTTGGCTTGGCTTCGGAGAGATGCTAGTCTAGTAATTGAAAATAAAATATATTGGAACACTCCGACAAGTTATTTGCGGGCGTCCCTTCAGTGGTCGAGTGGAAGAACTGCCGACTGTCAACACGACGGTTCTAGGTTCAATCCTTGGCTTGGCTTCGGAGAGATGCTAGTCTAGTAATTGAAAATAAAATATATTGGAACACTCCGACAAGTTATTTGCGGGCGTCCCTTCTGTGGTCGAGTGGGAGAACTGCCGACTGTCAACACGACGGTTCTAGGTTCAATCCTTGGCTTGGCTTCGGAGAGATGCTAGTCTAGTAATTGAAAATAAAATATATTGGAACACTCCGACAAGTTATTTGCGGGCGTCCCTTCAGTGGTCGAGTGGAAGAACTGCCGACTGTCAACACGACGGTTCTATGTTCAATCCTTGGCTTGGCTTCGGAGAGATGCTAGTCTAGTAATTGAAAATAAAATATATTGGAACACTCCGACAAGTTATTTGCGGGCGTCCCTTCAGTGGTCGAGTGGGAGAACTGCCGACTGTCAACACGACGGTTCTATGTTCAATCCTTGGCTTGGCTTCGGAGAGATGCTAGTCTAGTAATTGAAAATAAAATATATTGGAACACTCCGACAAGTTATTTGCGGGCGTCCCTTCTGTGGTCGAGTGGGAGAACTGCCGACTGTCAACACGACGGTTCAATGTTCAATCCTTGGCTTGGCTTCGGAGAGATGCTAGTCTAGTAATTGAAAATAAAATATATTGGAACACTCCGACAAGTTATTTGCGGGCGTCCCTTCAGTGGTCGAGTGGGAGAACTGCCGACTGTCAACATGACGGTTCTAGGTTCAATCCTTGGCTTGGCTTCGGAGAGATGCTAGTCTAGTAATTGAAAATAAAATATATTGGAACACTCCGACAAGTTATTTGCGGGCGTCTCTTCTGTGGTCGAGTGGGAGAACTGCCGACTGTCAACACGACGGTTCAATGTTCAATCCTTGGCTTGGCTTCGGAGAGATGCTAGTCTAGTAATTGAAAATAAAATATATTGGAACACTCCGACAAGTTATTTGCGGGCGTCTCTTCTGTGGTCGAGTGGGAGAACTGCCGACTGTCAACACGACGGTTCAATGTTCAATCCTTGGCTTGGCTTCGGAGAGATGCTAGTCTAGTAATTGAAAATAAAATATATTGGAACACTCCGACAAGTTATTTGCGGGCGTCCCTTCAGTGGTCGAGTGGGAGAACTGCCGACTGTCAACATGACGGTTCTAGGTTCAATCCTTGGCTTGGCTTCGGAGAGATGCTAGTCTAGTAATTGAAAATAAAATATATTGGAACACTCCGACAAGTTATTTGCGGGCGTCCCTTCTGTGGTCGAGTGGGAGAACTGCCGACTGTCAACACGACGGTTCTATGTTCAATCCTTGGCTTGGCTTCGGAGAGATGCTAGTCTAGTAATTGAAAATAAAATATATTGGAACACTCCGACAAGTTATTTGCGGGCGTCCCTTCTGTGGTCGAGTGGGAGAACTGCCGACTGTCAACACGACGGTTCTAGGTTCCATCCTTGGCTTGGCTTCGGAGAGATGCTAGTCTAGTAATTGAAAATAAAATATATTGGAACACTCCGACAAGTTATTTGCGGGCGTCCCTTCTGTGGTCGAGTGAAAGAACTGCCGACTGTCAACACGACGGTTCTAGGTTCAATCCTTGGCTTGGCTTCGGAGAGATGCTAGTCTAGTAATTGAAAATAAAATATATTGGAACACTCCGACAAGTTATTTGCGGGCGTCCCTTCTGTGGTCGAGTGGGAGAACTGCCGACTGTCAACACGACGGTTCTAGGTTCAATCCTTGGCTTGGCTTCGGAGAGATGCTAGTCTAGTAATTGAAAATAAAATATATTGGAACACTCCGACAAGTTATTTGCGGGCGTCCCTTCAGTGGTCGAGTGGGAGAACTGCCGACTGTCAACACGACGGTTCTATGTTCGATCCTTGGCTTGGCTTCGGAGAGATGCTAGTCTAGTAATTGAAAATAAAATATATTGGAACACTCCGACAAGTTATTTGCGGGCGTCCCTTCTGTGGTCGAGTGGGAGAACTGCCGACTGTCAACACGACGGTTCTATGTTCAATCCTTGGCTTGGCTTCGGAGAGATGCTAGTCTAGTAATTGAAAATGAAATATATTGGAACACTCCGACAAGTTATTTGCGGGCGTCCCTTCTGTGGTCGAGTGGAAGAACTGCCGACTGTCAACACGACGGTTCTATGTTCGATCCTTAGCTTGGCTTCGGAGAGATGCTAGTCTAGTAATTGAAAATAAAATATATTGGAACACTCCGACAAGTTATTTGCGGGCGTCCCTTCTGTGGTCGAGTGGGAGAACTGCCGACTGTCAACACGACGGTTCTATGTTCAATCCTTGGCTTGGCTTCGGAGAGATGCTAGTCTAGTAATTGAAAATGAAATATATTGGAACACTCCGACAAGTTATTTGCGGGCGTCCCTTCTGTGGTCGAGTGGAAGAACTGCCGACTGTCAACACGACGGTTCTATGTTCGATCCTTAGCTTGGCTTCGGAGAGATGCTAGTCTAGTAATTGAAAATAAAATATATTGGAACACTCCGACAAGTTATTCGCGGGTGTCCCTTCTGTGGTCGAGTGGGAGAACTGCCGACTGTCAACACGACGGTTCTATGTTCGATCCTTGGCTTGGCTTCGGAGAGATGCTAGTCTAGTAATTGAAAATAAAATATATTGGAACACTCCGACAAGTTATTCGCGGGTGTCCCTTCTGTGGTCGAGTGGGAGAACTGCCGACTGTCAACACGACGGTTCTATGTTCGATCCTTGGCTTGGCTTCGGAGAGATGCTAGTCTAGTAATTGAAAATAAAATATATTGGAACACTCCGACAAGTTATTCGCGGGCGTCCCTTCTGTGGTCGAGTGGGAGAACTGCCGACTGTCAACACGACGGTTCTATGTTCGATCCTTGGCTTGGCTTCGGAGAGATGCTAGTCTAGTAATTGAAAATAAAATATATTGGAACACTCCGACAAGTTATTTGCGGGCGTCCCTTCTGTGGTCGAGTGGGAGAACTGCCGACTGTCAACACGACGGTTCTATGTTCGATCCTTGGCTTGGCTTCGGAGAGATGCTAGTCTAGTAATTGAAAATAAAATATATTGGAACACTCCGACAAGTTATTTGCGGGCGTCCCTTCTGTGGTCGAGTGGGAGAACTGCCGACTGTCAACACGACGGTTCTATGTTCGATCCTTGGCTTGGCTTCGGAGAGATGCTAGTCTAGTAATTGAAAATAAAATATATTGGAACACTCCGACAAGTTATTTGCGGGCGTCCCTTCTGTGGTCGAGTGGGAGAACTGCCGACTGTCAACACGACGGTTCTATGTTCGATCCTTGGCTTGGCTTCGGAGAGATGCTAGTCTAGTAATTGAAAATAAAATATATTGGAACACTCCGACAAGTTATTTGCGGGCGTCCCTTCTGTGGTCGAGTGGGAGAACTGCCGACTGTCAACACGACGGTTCTATGTTCGATCCTTGGCTTGGCTTCGGAGAGATGCTAGTCTAGTAATTGAAAATAAAATATATTGGAACACTCCGACAAGTTATTTGCGGGCGTCCCTTCTGTGGTCGAGTGGGAGAACTGCCGACTGTCAACACGACGGTTCTATGTTCGATCCTTGGCTTGGCTTCGGAGAGATGCTAGTCTAGTAATTGAAAATAAAATATATTGGAACACTCCGACAAGTTATTTGCGGGCGTCCCTTCTGTGGTCGAGTGGGAGAACTGCCGACTGTCAACATGACGGTTCTATGTTCGATCCTTGGCTTGGCTTCGGAGAGATGCTAGTCTAGTAATTGAAAATAAAATATATTGGAACACTCCGACAAGTTATTTGCGGGCGTCCCTTCTGTGGTCGAGTGGGAGAACTGCCGACTGTCAACACGACGGTTCTATGTTCGATCCTTGGCTTGGCTTCGGAGAGATGCTAGTCTAGTAATTGAAAATAAAATATATTGGAACACTCCGACAAGTTATTCGCGGGCGTCCCTTCTGTGGTCGAGTGGGAGAACTGCCGACTGTCAACACGACGGTTCTATGTTCGATCCTTGGCTTGGCTTCGGAGAGATGCTAGTCTAGTAATTGAAAATAAAATATATTGGAACACTCCGACAAGTTATTCGCGGGCGTCCCTTCAGTGGTCGAGTGGGAGAACTGCCGACTGTCAACACGACGGTTCTATGTTCGATCCTTGGCTTGGCTTCGGAGAGATGCTAGTCTAGTAATTGAAAATAAAATATATTGGAACACTCCGACAAGTTATTCGCGGGCGTCCCTTCAGTGGTCGAGTGGGAGAACTGCCGACTGTCAACACGACGGTTCTATGTTCGATCCTTGGCTTGGCTTCGGAGAGATGCTAGTCTAGTAATTGAAAATAAAATATATTGGAACACTCCGACAAGTTATTCGCGGGCGTCCCTTCTGTGGTCGAGTGGGAGAACTGCCGACTGTCAACACGACGGTTCTATGTTCGATCCTTGGCTTGGCTTCGGAGAGATGCTAGTCTAGTAATTGAAAATAAAATATATTGGAACACTCCGACAAGTTATTCGCGGGCGTCCCTTCAGTGGTCGAGTGGGAGAACTGCCGACTGTCAACACGACGGTTCTATGTTCGATCCTTGGCTTGGCTTCGGAGAGATGCTAGTCTAGTAATTGAAAATAAAATATATTGGAACACTCCGACAAGTTATTCGCGGGCGTCCCTTCAGTGGTCGAGTGGGAGAACTGCCGACTGTCAACACGACGGTTCTATGTTCGATCCTTGGCTTGGCTTCGGAGAGATGCTAGTCTAGTAATTGAAAATAAAATATATTGGAACACTCCGACAAGTTATTCGCGGGCGTCCCTTCAGTGGTCGAGTGGGAGAACTGCCGACTGTCAACACGACGGTTCTATGTTCGATCCTTGGCTTGGCTTCGGAGAGATGCTAGTCTAGTAATTGAAAATAAAATATATTGGAACACTCCGACAAGTTATTCGCGGGCGTCCCTTCTGTGGTCGAGTGGGAGAACTGCCGACTGTCAACACGACGGTTCTATGTTCGATCCTTGGCTTGGCTTCGGAGAGATGCTAGTCTAGTAATTGAAAATAAAATATATTGGAACACTCCGACAAGTTATTCGCGGGCGTCCCTTCAGTGGTCGAGTGGGAGAACTGCCGACTGTCAACACGACGGTTCTATGTTCGATCCTTGGCTTGGCTTCGGAGAGATGCTAGTCTAGTAATTGAAAATAAAATATATTGGAACACTCCGACAAGTTATTCGCGGGCGTCCCTTCTGTGGTCGAGTGGGAGAACTGCCGACTGTCAACACGACGGTTCTATGTTCGATCCTTGGCTTGGCTTCGGAGAGATGCTAGTCTAGTAATTGAAAATAAAATATATTGGAACACTCCGACAAGTTATTCGCGGGCGTCCCTTCTGTGGTCGAGTGGGAGAACTGCCGACTGTCAACACGACGGTTCTATGTTCGATCCTTGGCTTGGCTTCGGAGAGATGCTAGTCTAGTAATTGAAAATAAAATATATTGGAACACTCCGACAAGTTATTTGCGGGCGTCCCTTCTGTGGTCGAGTGGGAGAACTGCCGACTGTCAACACGACGGTTCTATGTTCAATCCTTGGCTTGGCTTCGGAGAGATGCTAGTCTAGTAATTGAAAATAAAATATATTGGAACACTCCGACAAGTTATTCGCGGGCGTCCCTTCTGTGGTTGAGTGGGAGAACTGCCGACTGTCAACACGACGGTTCTATGTTCGATCCTTGGCTTGGCTTCGGAGAGATGCTAGTCTAGTAATTGAAAATAAAATATATTGGAACACTCCGACAAGTTATTCGCGGGCGTCCCTTCTGTGGTCGAGTGGGAGAACTGCCGACTGTCAACACGACGGTTCTATGTTCGATCCTTGGCTTGGCTTCGGAGAGATGCTAGTCTAGTAATTGAAAATAAAATATATTGGAACACTCCGACAAGTTATTTGCGGGCGTCCCTTCTGTGGTCGAGTGGGAGAACTGCCGACTGTCAACACGACGGTTCTATGTTCAATCCTTGGCTTGGCTTCGGAGAGATGCTAGTCTAGTAATTGAAAATAAAATATATTGGAACACTCCGACAAGTTATTCGCGGGCGTCCCTTCTGTGGTTGAGTGGGAGAACTGCCGACTGTCAACACGACGGTTCTATGTTCGATCCTTGGCTTGGCTTCGGAGAGATGCTAGTCTAGTAATTGAAAATAAAATATATTGGAACACTCCGACAAGTTATTCGCGGGCGTCCCTTCTGTGGTCGAGTGGGAGAACTGCCGACTGTCAACACGACGGTTCTATGTTCAATCCTTGGCTTGGCTTCGGAGAGATGCTAGTCTAGTAATTGAAAATAAAATATATTGGAACACTCCGACAAGTTATTCGCGGGCGTCCCTTCTGTGGTTGAGTGGGAGAACTGCCGACTGTCAACACGACGGTTCTATGTTCGATCCTTGGCTTGGCTTCGGAGAGATGCTAGTCTAGTAATTGAAAATAAAATATATTGGAACACTCCGACAAGTTATTCGCGGGCGTCCCTTCAGTGGTCGAGTGGGAGAACTGCCGACTGTCAACACGACGGTTCTATGTTCGATCCTTGGCTTGGCTTCGGAGAGATGCTAGTCTAGTAATTGAAAATAAAATATATTGGAACACTCCGACAAGTTATTCGCGGGCGTCCCTTCTGTGGTCGAGTGGGAGAACTGCCGACTGTCAACACGACGGTTCTATGTTCGATCCTTGGCTTGGCTTCGGAGAGATGCTAGTCTAGTAATTGAAAATAAAATATATTGGAACACTCCGACAAGTTATTCGCGGGCGTCCCTTCTGTGGTCGAGTGGGAGAACTGCCGACTGTCAACACGACGGTTCTATGTTCGATCCTTGGCTTGGCTTCGGAGAGATGCTAGTCTAGTAATTGAAAATAAAATATATTGGAACACTCCGACAAGTTATTTGCGGGCGTCCCTTCTGTGGTCGAGTGGGAGAACTGCCGACTGTCAACACGACGGTTCTATGTTCAATCCTTGGCTTGGCTTCGGAGAGATGCTAGTCTAGTAATTGAAAATAAAATATATTGGAACACTCCGACAAGTTATTTGCGGGCGTCCCTTCTGTGGTCGAGTGGGAGAACTGCCGACTGTCAACACGACGGTTCTATGTTCGATCCTTGGCTTGGCTTCGGAGAGATGCTAGTCTAGTAATTGAAAATAAAATATATTGGAACACTCCGACAAGTTATTTGCGGGCGTCCCTTCTGTGGTCGAGTGGGAGAACTGCCGACTGTCAACACGACGGTTCTATGTTCGATCCTTGGCTTGGCTTCGGAGAGATGCTAGTCTAGTAATTGAAAATAAAATATATTGGAACACTCCGACAAGTTATTTGCGGGCGTCCCTTCTGTGGTCGAGTGGGAGAACTGCCGACTGTCAACATGACGGTTCTATGTTCGATCCTTGGCTTGGCTTCGGAGAGATGCTAGTCTAGTAATTGAAAATAAAATATATTGGAACACTCCGACAAGTTATTTGCAGGCGTCCCTTCTGTGGTCGAATGGGAGAACTGCCGACTGTCAACACGACGGTTTTATGTTCGATCCTTGGCTTGGCTTCGGAGAGATGCTAGTCTAGTAATTGAAAATAAAATATATTGGAACACTCCGACAAGTTATTCGCGGGCGTCCCTTCTGTGGTCGAGTGGGAGAACTGCCGACTGTCAACACGACGGTTCTATGTTCGATCCTTGGCTTGGCTTCGGAGAGATGCTAGTCTAGTAATTGAAAATAAAATATATTGGAACACTCCGACAAGTTATTCGCGGGCGTCCCTTCAGTGGTCGAGTGGGAGAACTGCCGACTGTCAACACGACGGTTCTATGTTCGATCCTTGGCTTGGCTTCGGAGAGATGCTAGTCTAGTAATTGAAAATAAAATATATTGGAACACTCCGACAAGTTATTCGCGGGCGTCCCTTCAGTGGTCGAGTGGGAGAACTGCCGACTGTCAACACGACGGTTCTATGTTCGATCCTTGGCTTGGCTTCGGAGAGATGCTAGTCTAGTAATTGAAAATAAAATATATTGGAACACTCCGACAAGTTATTCGCGGGCGTCCCTTCTGTGGTCGAGTGGGAGAACTGCCGACTGTCAACACGACGGTTCTATGTTCGATCCTTGGCTTGGCTTCGGAGAGATGCTAGTCTAGTAATTGAAAATAAAATATATTGGAACACTCCGACAAGTTATTCGCGGGCGTCCCTTCAGTGGTCGAGTGGGAGAACTGCCGACTGTCAACACGACGGTTCTATGTTCGATCCTTGGCTTGGCTTCGGAGAGATGCTAGTCTAGTAATTGAAAATAAAATATATTGGAACACTCCGACAAGTTATTCGCGGGCGTCCCTTCAGTGGTCGAGTGGGAGAACTGCCGACTGTCAACACGACGGTTCTATGTTCGATCCTTGGCTTGGCTTCGGAGAGATGCTAGTCTAGTAATTGAAAATAAAATATATTGGAACACTCCGACAAGTTATTCGCGGGCGTCCCTTCAGTGGTCGAGTGGGAGAACTGCCGACTGTCAACACGACGGTTCTATGTTCGATCCTTGGCTTGGCTTCGGAGAGATGCTAGTCTAGTAATTGAAAATAAAATATATTGGAACACTCCGACAAGTTATTCGCGGGCGTCCCTTCTGTGGTCGAGTGGGAGAACTGCCGACTGTCAACACGACGGTTCTATGTTCGATCCTTGGCTTGGCTTCGGAGAGATGCTAGTCTAGTAATTGAAAATAAAATATATTGGAACACTCCGACAAGTTATTCGCGGGCGTCCCTTCAGTGGTCGAGTGGGAGAACTGCCGACTGTCAACACGACGGTTCTATGTTCGATCCTTGGCTTGGCTTCGGAGAGATGCTAGTCTAGTAATTGAAAATAAAATATATTGGAACACTCCGACAAGTTATTCGCGGGCGTCCCTTCTGTGGTCGAGTGGGAGAACTGCCGACTGTCAACACGACGGTTCTATGTTCGATCCTTGGCTTGGCTTCGGAGAGATGCTAGTCTAGTAATTGAAAATAAAATATATTGGAACACTCCGACAAGTTATTCGCGGGCGTCCCTTCTGTGGTCGAGTGGGAGAACTGCCGACTGTCAACACGACGGTTCTATGTTCGATCCTTGGCTTGGCTTCGGAGAGATGCTAGTCTAGTAATTGAAAATAAAATATATTGGAACACTCCGACAAGTTATTTGCGGGCGTCCCTTCTGTGGTCGAGTGGGAGAACTGCCGACTGTCAACACGACGGTTCTATGTTCAATCCTTGGCTTGGCTTCGGAGAGATGCTAGTCTAGTAATTGAAAATAAAATATATTGGAACACTCCGACAAGTTATTCGCGGGCGTCCCTTCTGTGGTTGAGTGGGAGAACTGCCGACTGTCAACACGACGGTTCTATGTTCGATCCTTGGCTTGGCTTCGGAGAGATGCTAGTCTAGTAATTGAAAATAAAATATATTGGAACACTCCGACAAGTTATTCGCGGGCGTCCCTTCTGTGGTCGAGTGGGAGAACTGCCGACTGTCAACACGACGGTTCTATGTTCGATCCTTGGCTTGGCTTCGGAGAGATGCTAGTCTAGTAATTGAAAATAAAATATATTGGAACACTCCGACAAGTTATTTGCGGGCGTCCCTTCTGTGGTCGAGTGGGAGAACTGCCGACTGTCAACACGACGGTTCTATGTTCAATCCTTGGCTTGGCTTCGGAGAGATGCTAGTCTAGTAATTGAAAATAAAATATATTGGAACACTCCGACAAGTTATTCGCGGGCGTCCCTTCTGTGGTTGAGTGGGAGAACTGCCGACTGTCAACACGACGGTTCTATGTTCGATCCTTGGCTTGGCTTCGGAGAGATGCTAGTCTAGTAATTGAAAATAAAATATATTGGAACACTCCGACAAGTTATTCGCGGGCGTCCCTTCTGTGGTCGAGTGGGAGAACTGCCGACTGTCAACACGACGGTTCTATGTTCAATCCTTGGCTTGGCTTCGGAGAGATGCTAGTCTAGTAATTGAAAATAAAATATATTGGAACACTCCGACAAGTTATTCGCGGGCGTCCCTTCTGTGGTTGAGTGGGAGAACTGCCGACTGTCAACACGACGGTTCTATGTTCGATCCTTGGCTTGGCTTCGGAGAGATGCTAGTCTAGTAATTGAAAATAAAATATATTGGAACACTCCGACAAGTTATTCGCGGGCGTCCCTTCAGTGGTCGAGTGGGAGAACTGCCGACTGTCAACACGACGGTTCTATGTTCGATCCTTGGCTTGGCTTCGGAGAGATGCTAGTCTAGTAATTGAAAATAAAATATATTGGAACACTCCGACAAGTTATTCGCGGGCGTCCCTTCTGTGGTCGAGTGGGAGAACTGCCGACTGTCAACACGACGGTTCTATGTTCGATCCTTGGCTTGGCTTCGGAGAGATGCTAGTCTAGTAATTGAAAATAAAATATATTGGAACACTCCGACAAGTTATTTGCGGGCGTCCCTTCTGTGGTCGAGTGGGAGAACTGCCGACTGTCAACATGACGGTTCTAGGTTCAATCCTTAGCCTGGCTTCGGAGAGATGCTAGTCTAGTAATTGAAAATAAAATATATTGGAACACTCCGACAAGTTATTCGCGGGCGTCCCTTCTGTGGTCGAGTGGGAGAACTGCCGACTGTCAACACGACGGTTCTATGTTCGATCCTTGGCTTGGCTTCGGAGAGATGCTAGTCTAGTAATTGAAAATAAAATATATTGGAACACTCCGACAAGTTATTTGCGGGCGTCCCTTCTGTGGTCGAGTGGGAGAACTGCCGACTGTCAACACGACGGTTCTATGTTCGATCCTTGGCTTGGCTTCGGAGAGATGCTAGTCTAGTAATTGAAAATAAAATATATTGGAACACTCCGACAAGTTATTTGCGGGCGTCCCTTCTGTGGTCGAGTGGGAGAACTGCCGACTGTCAACACGACGGTTCTATGTTCAATCCTTGGCTTGGCTTCGGAGAGATGCTAGTCTAGTAATTGAAAATAAAATATATTGGAACACTCCGACAAGTTATTTGCGGGCGTCCCTTCAGTGGTCGAGTGGGAGAACTGCCGACTGTCAACACGACGGTTCTATGTTCAATCCTTATCTTGGCTTCGGAGAGATGCTAGTCTAGTAATTGAAAATAAAATATATTGGAACACTCCGACAAGTTATTTGCGGGCGTCCCTTCTGTGGTCGAGTGGGAGAACTGCCGACTGTCAACACGACGGTTCTATGTTCAATCCTTGGCTTGGCTTCGGAGAGATGCTAGTCTAGTAATTGAAAATAAAATATATTGGAACACTCCGACAAGTTATTCGCGGGCGTCCCTTCAGTGGTCGAGTGGGAGAACTGCCGACTGTCAACACGACGGTTCTATGTTCGATCCTTGGCTTGGCTTCGGAGAGATGCTAGTCTAGTAATTGAAAATAAAATATATTGGAACACTCCGACAAGTTATTTGCGGGCGTCCCTTCAGTGGTCGAGTGGGAGAACTGCCGACTGTCAACACGACGGTTCTATGTTCAATCCTTGGCTTGGCTTCGGAGAGATGCTAGTCTAGTAATTGAAAATAAAATATATTGGAACACTCCGACAAGTTATTTGCGGGCGTCCCTTCTGTGGTCGAGTGGGAGAACTGCCGACTGTCAACACGACGGTTCTATGTTCAATCCTTGGCTTGGCTTCGGAGAGATGCTAGTCTAGTAATTGAAAATAAAATATATTGGAACACTCCGACAAGTTATTTGCGGGCGTCCCTTCTGTGGTCGAGTGGGAGAACTGCCGACTGTCAACACGACGGTTCTATGTTCAATCCTTGGCTTGGCTTCGGAGAGATGCTAGTCTAGTAATTGAAAATAAAATATATTGGAACACTCCGACAAGTTATTTGCGGGCGTCCCTTCTGTGGTCGAGTGGGAGAACTGCCGACTGTCAACACGACGGTTCTATGTTCAATCCTTGGCTTGGCTTCGGAGAGATGCTAGTCTAGTAATTGAAAATAAAATATATTGGAACACTCCGACAAGTTATTTGCGGGCGTCCCTTCAGTGGTCGAGTGGGAGAACTGCCGACTGTCAACACGACGGTTCTATGTTCAATCCTTATCTTGGCTTCGGAGAGATGCTAGTCTAGTAATTGAAAATAAAATATATTGGAACACTCCGACAAGTTATTTGCGGGCGTCCCTTCAGTGGTCGAGTGGGAGAACTGCCGACTGTCAACACGACGGTTCTATGTTCAATCCTTATCTTGGCTTCGGAGAGATGCTAGTCTAGTAATTGAAAATAAAATATATTGGAACACTCCGACAAGTTATTTGCGGGCGTCCCTTCAGTGGTCGAGTGGGAGAACTGCCGACTGTCAACACGACGGTTCTATGTTCAATCCTTGGCTTGGCTTCGGAGAGATGCTAGTCTAGTAATTGAAAATAAAATATATTGGAACACTCCGACAAGTTATTTGCGGGCGTCCCTTCTGTGGTCGAGTGGGAGAACTGCCGACTGTCAACACGACGGTTCTATGTTCAATCCTTGGCTTGGCTTCGGAGAGATGCTAGTCTAGTAATTGAAAATAAAATATATTGGAACACTCCGACAAGTTATTTGCGGGCGTCCCTTCAGTGGTCGAGTGGGAGAACTGCCGACTGTCAACACGACGGTTCTATGTTCAATCCTTGGCTTGGCTTCGGAGAGATGCTAGTCTAGTAATTGAAAATAAAATATATTGGAACACTCCGACAAGTTATTTGCGGGCGTCCCTTCTGTGGTCGAGTGGGAGAACTGCCGACTGTCAACACGACGGTTCTATGTTCAATCCTTGGCTTGGCTTCGGAGAGATGCTAGTCTAGTAATTGAAAATAAAATATATTGGAACACTCCGACAAGTTATTTGCGGGCGTCCCTTCTGTGGTCGAGTGGGAGAACTGCCGACTGTCAACACGACGGTTCTATGTTCAATCCTTGGCTTGGCTTCGGAGAGATGCTAGTCTAGTAATTGAAAATAAAATATATTGGAACACTCCGACAAGTTATTTGCGGGCGTCCCTTCAGTGGTCGAGTGGGAGAACTGCCGACTGTCAACACGACGGTTCTATGTTCAATCCTTATCTTGGCTTCGGAGAGATGCTAGTCTAGTAATTGAAAATAAAATATATTGGAACACTCCGACAAGTTATTTGCGGGCGTCCCTTCAGTGGTCGAGTGGGAGAACTGCCGACTGTCAACACGACGGTTCTATGTTCAATCCTTATCTTGGCTTCGGAGAGATGCTAGTCTAGTAATTGAAAATAAAATATATTGGAACACTCCGACAAGTTATTTGCGGGCGTCCCTTCAGTGGTCGAGTGGGAGAACTGCCGACTGTCAACACGACGGTTCTATGTTCAATCCTTATCTTGGCTTCGGAGAGATGCTAGTCTAGTAATTGAAAATAAAATATATTGGAACACTCCGACAAGTTATTTGCGGGCGTCCCTTCAGTGGTCGAGTGGGAGAACTGCCGACTGTCAACACGACGGTTCTAGGTTCAATCCTTATCTTGGCTTCGGAGAGATGCTAGTCTAGTAATTGAAAATAAAATATATTGGAACACTCCGACAAGTTATTTGCGGGCGTCCCTTCAGTGGTCGAGTGGGAGAACTGCCGACTGTCAACACGACGGTTCTATGTTCAATCCTTATCTTGGCTTCGGAGAGATGCTAGTCTAGTAATTGAAAATAAAATATATTGGAACACTCCGACAAGTTATTTGCGGGCGTCCCTTCAGTGGTCGAGTGGGAGAACTGCCGACTGTCAACACGACGGTTCTAGGTTCAATCCTTGGCTTGGCTTCGGAGAGATGCTAGTCTAGTAATTGAAAATAAAATATATTGGAACACTCCGACAAGTTATTTGCGGGCGTCCCTTCAGTGGTCGAGTGGGAGAACTGCCGACTGTCAACACGACGGTTCTAGGTTCAATCCTTGGCTTGGCTTCGGAGAGATGCTAGTCTAGTAATTGAAAATAAAATATATTGGAACACTCCGACAAGTTATTTGCGGGCGTCCCTTCAGTGGTCGAGTGGGAGAACTGCCGACTGTCAACACGACGGTTCTAGGTTCAATCCTTGGCTTGGCTTCGGAGAGATGCTAGTCTAGTAATTGAAAATAAAATATATTGGAACACTCCGACAAGTTATTTGCGGGCGTCCCTTCAGTGGTCGAGTGGGAGAACTGCCGACTGTCAACACGACGGTTCTAGGTTCAATCCTTGGCTTGGCTTCGGAGAGATGCTAGTCTAGTAATTGAAAATAAAATATATTGGAACACTCCGACAAGTTATTTGCGGGCGTCCCTTCAGTGGTCGAGTGGGAGAACTGCCGACTGTCAACACGACGGTTCTATGTTCAATCCTTATCTTGGCTTCGGAGAGATGCTAGTCTAGTAATTGAAAATAAAATATATTGGAACACTCCGACAAGTTATTTGCGGGCGTCCCTTCAGTGGTCGAGTGGGAGAACTGCCGACTGTCAACACGACGGTTCTATGTTCAATCCTTATCTTGGCTTCGGAGAGATGCAAGTCTAGTAATTGAAAATAAAATATATTGGAACACTCCGACAAGTTATTTGCGGGCGTCCCTTCTGTGGTCGAGTGGAAGAACTGCCGACTGTCAACACGACGGTTCTATGTTCAATCCTTATCTTGGCTTCGGAGAGATGCTAGTCTAGTAATTGAAAATAAAATATATTGGAACACTCCGACAAGTTATTTGCGGGCGTCCCTTCTGTGGTCGAGTGGAAGAACTGCCGACTGTCAACACGACGGTTCTATGTTCAATCCTTATCTTGGCTTCGGAGAGATGCTAGTCTAGTAATTGAAAATAAAATATATTGGAACACTCCGACAAGTTATTTGCGGGCGTCCCTTCTGTGGTCGAGTGGGAGAACTGCCGACTGTCAACACGACGGTTCTATGTTCAATCCTTGGCTTGGCTTCGGAGAGATGCTAGTCTAGTAATTGAAAATAAAATATATTGGAACACTCCGACAAGTTATTTGCGGGCGTCCCTTCAGTGGTCGAGTGGGAGAACTGCCGACTGTCAACACGACGGTTCTAGGTTCAATCCTTATCTTGGCTTCGGAGAGATGCTAGTCTAGTAATTGAAAATAAAATATATTGGAACACTCCGACAAGTTATTTGCGGGCGTCCCTTCAGTGGTCGAGTGGGAGAACTGCCGACTGTCAACACGACGGTTCTATGTTCAATCCTTATCTTGGCTTCGGAGAGATGCTAGTCTAGTAATTGAAAATAAAATATATTGGAACACTCCGACAAGTTATTTGCGGGCGTCCCTTCAGTGGTCGAGTGGGAGAACTGCCGACTGTCAACACGACGGTTCTATGTTCAATCCTTATCTTGGCTTCGGAGAGATGCAAGTCTAGTAATTGAAAATAAAATATATTGGAACACTCCGACAAGTTATTTGCGGGCGTCCCTTCTGTGGTCGAGTGGAAGAACTGCCGACTGTCAACACGACGGTTCTATGTTCAATCCTTATCTTGGCTTCGGAGAGATGCTAGTCTAGTAATTGAAAATAAAATATATTGGAACACTCCGACAAGTTATTTGCGGGCGTCCCTTCTGTGGTCGAGTGGAAGAACTGCCGACTGTCAACACGACGGTTCTATGTTCAATCCTTATCTTGGCTTCGGAGAGATGCTAGTCTAGTAATTGAAAATAAAATATATTGGAACACTCCGACAAGTTATTTGCGGGCGTCCCTTCTGTGGTCGAGTGGGAGAACTGCCGACTGTCAACACGACGGTTCTATGTTCAATCCTTGGCTTGGCTTCGGAGAGATGCTAGTCTAGTAATTGAAAATAAAATATATTGGAACACTCCGACAAGTTATTTGCGGGCGTCCCTTCTGTGGTCGAGTGGAAGAACTGCCGACTGTCAACACGACGGTTCTATGTTCAATCCTTATCTTGGCTTCGGAGAGATGCTAGTCTAGTAATTGAAAATAAAATATATTGGAACACTCCGACAAGTTATTTGCGGGCGTCCCTTCTGTGGTCGAGTGGAAGAACTGCCGACTGTCAACACGACGGTTCTATGTTCAATCCTTAGCTTGGCTTCGGTGAGATGCTAGTCTAGTAATTGAAAATAAAATATATTGGAACACTCCGACAAGTTATTTGCGGGCGTCCCTTCTGTGGTCGAGTGGAAGAACTGCCGACTGTCAACACGACGGTTCTATGTTCAATCCTTAGCTTGGCTTCGGAGAGATGCTAGTCTAGTAATTGAAAATAAAATATATTGGAACACTCCGACAAGTTATTTGCGGGCGTCCCTTCTGTGGTCGAGTGGAAGAACTGCCGACTGTCAACACGACGGTTCTATGTTCAATCCTTATCTTGGCTTCGGAGAGATGCTAGTCTAGTAATTGAAAATAAAATATATTGGAACACTCCGACAAGTTATTTGCGGGCGTCCCTTCTGTGGTCGAGTGGGAGAACTGCCGACTGTCAACACGACGGTTCTATGTTCAATCCTTGGCTTGGCTTCGGAGAGATGCTAGTCTAGTAATTGAAAATAAAATATATTGGAACACTCCGACAAGTTATTTGCGGGCGTCCCTTCTGTGGTCGAGTGGAAGAACTGCCGACTGTCAACACGACGGTTCTATGTTCAATCCTTATCTTGGCTTCGGAGAGATGCTAGTCTAGTAATTGAAAATAAAATATATTGGAACACTCCGACAAGTTATTTGCGGGCGTCCCTTCTGTGGTCGAGTGGAAGAACTGCCGACTGTCAACACGACGGTTCTATGTTCAATCCTTAGCTTGGCTTCGGAGAGATGCTAGTCTAGTAATTGAAAATAAAATATATTGGAACACTCCGACAAGTTATTTGCGGGCGTCCCTTCTGTGGTCGAGTGGAAGAACTGCCGACTGTCAACACGACGGTTCTATGTTCAATCCTTATCTTGGCTTCGGAGAGATGCTAGTCTAGTAATTGAAAATAAAATATATTGGAACACTCCGACAAGTTATTTGCGGGCGTCCCTTCTGTGGTCGAGTGGGAGAACTGCCGACTGTCAACACGACGGTTCTATGTTCAATCCTTGGCTTGGCTTCGGAGAGATGCTAGTCTAGTAATTGAAAATAAAATATATTGGAACACTCCGACAAGTTATTTGCGGGCGTCCCTTCTGTGGTCGAGTGGGAGAACTGCCGACTGTCAACACGACGGTTCTATGTTCAATCCTTATCTTGGCTTCGGAGAGATGCTAGTCTAGTAATTGAAAATAAAATATATTGGAACACTCCGACAAGTTATTTGCGGGCGTCCCTTCTGTGGTCGAGTGGAAGAACTGCCGACTGTCAACACGACGGTTCTATGTTCAATCCTTATCTTGGCTTCGGAGAGATGCTAGTCTAGTAATTGAAAATAAAATATATTGGAACACTCCGACAAGTTATTTGCGGGCGTCCCTTCTGTGGTCGAGTGGAAGAACTGCCGACTGTCAACACGACGGTTCTATGTTCAATCCTTATCTTGGCTTCGGAGAGATGCTAGTCTAGTAATTGAAAATAAAATATATTGGAACACTCCGACAAGTTATTTGCGGGCGTCCCTTCTGTGGTCGAGTGGAAGAACTGCCGACTGTCAACACGACGGTTCTATGTTCAATCCTTATCTTGGCTTCGGAGAGATGCTAGTCTAGTAATTGAAAATAAAATATATTGGAACACTCCGACAAGTTATTTGCGGGCGTCCCTTCTGTGGTCGAGTGGAAGAACTGCCGACTGTCAACACGACGGTTCTATGTTCAATCCTTATCTTGGCTTCGGAGAGATGCTAGTCTAGTAATTGAAAATAAAATATATTGGAACACTCCGACAAGTTATTTGCGGGCGTCCCTTCTGTGGTCGAGTGGAAGAACTGCCGACTGTCAACACGACGGTTCTATGTTCAATCCTTATCTTGGCTTCGGAGAGATGCTAGTCTAGTAATTGAAAATAAAATATATTGGAACACTCCGACAAGTTATTTGCCGGCGTCCCTTCTGTGGTCGAGTGGGAGAACTGCCGACTGTCAACACGACGGTTCTATGTTCAATCCTTGGCTTGGCTTCGGAGAGATGCTAGTCTAGTAATTGAAAATAAAATATATTGGAACACTCCGACAAGTTATTTGCGGGCGTCCCTTCTGTGGTCGAGTGGAAGAACTGCCGACTGTCAACACGACGGTTCTATGTTCAATCCTTATCTTGGCTTCGGAGAGATGCTAGTCTAGTAATTGAAAATAAAATATATTGGAACACTCCGACAAGTTATTTGCGGGCGTCCCTTCTGTGGTCGAGTGGAAGAACTGCCGACTGTCAACACGACGGTTCTATGTTCAATCCTTATCTTGGCTTCGGAGAGATGCTAGTCTAGTAATTGAAAATAAAATATATTGGAACACTCCGACAAGTTATTTGCGGGCGTCCCTTCTGTGGTCGAGTGGAAGAACTGCCGACTGTCAACACGACGGTTCTATGTTCAATCCTTATCTTGGCTTCGGAGAGATGCTAGTCTAGTAATTGAAAATAAAATATATTGGAACACTCCGACAAGTTATTTGCGGGCGTCCCTTCTGTGGTCGAGTGGAAGAACTGCCGACTGTCAACACGACGGTTCTATGTTCAATCCTTATCTTGGCTTCGGAGAGATGCTAGTCTAGTAATTGAAAATAAAATATATTGGAACACTCCGACAAGTTATTTGCGGGCGTCCCTTCTGTGGTCGAGTGGGAGAACTGCCGACTGTCAACACGACGGTTCTATGTTCAATCCTTATCTTGGCTTCGGAGAGATGCTAGTCTAGTAATTGAAAATAAAATATATTGGAACACTCCGACAAGTTATTTGCGGGCGTCCCTTCTGTGGTCGAGTGGAAGAACTGCCGACTGTCAACACGACGGTTCTATGTTCAATCCTTATCTTGGCTTCGGAGAGATGCTAGTCTAGTAATTGAAAATAAAATATATTGGAACACTCCGACAAGTTATTTGCGGGCGTCCCTTCTGTGGTCGAGTGGGAGAACTGCCGACTGTCAACACGACGGTTCTATGTTCAATCCTTATCTTGGCTTCGGAGAGATGCTAGTCTAGTAATTGAAAATAAAATATATTGGAACACTCCGACAAGTTATTTGCGGGCGTCCCTTCTGTGGTCGAGTGGAAGAACTGCCGACTGTCAACACGACGGTTCTATGTTCAATCCTTATCTTGGCTTCGGAGAGATGCTAGTCTAGTAATTGAAAATAAAATATATTGGAACACTCCGACAAGTTATTTGCGGGCGTCCCTTCTGTGGTCGAGTGGAAGAACTGCCGACTGTCAACACGACGGTTCTATGTTCAATCCTTATCTTGGCTTCGGAGAGATGCTAGTCTAGTAATTGAAAATAAAATATATTGGAACACTCCGACAAGTTATTTGCGGGCGTCCCTTCTGTGGTCGAGTGGGAGAACTGCCGACTGTCAACACGACGGTTCTATGTTCAATCCTTGGCTTGGCTTCGGAGAGATGCTAGTCTAGTAATTGAAAATAAAATATATTGGAACACTCCGACAAGTTATTTGCGGGCGTCCCTTCTGTGGTCGAGTGGGAGAACTGCCGACTGTCAACACGACGGTTCTATGTTCAATCCTTATCTTGGCTTCGGAGAGATGCTAGTCTAGTAATTGAAAATAAAATATATTGGAACACTCCGACAAGTTATTTGCGGGCGTCCCTTCTGTGGTCGAGTGGAAGAACTGCCGACTGTCAACACGACGGTTCTATGTTCAATCCTTATCTTGGCTTCGGAGAGATGCTAGTCTAGTAATTGAAAATAAAATATATTGGAACACTCCGACAAGTTATTTGCGGGCGTCCCTTCTGTGGTCGAGTGGAAGAACTGCCGACTGTCAACACGACGGTTCTATGTTCAATCCTTATCTTGGCTTCGGAGAGATGCTAGTCTAGTAATTGAAAATAAAATATATTGGAACACTCCGACAAGTTATTTGCGGGCGTCCCTTCTGTGGTCGAGTGGAAGAACTGCCGACTGTCAACACGACGGTTCTATGTTCAATCCTTATCTTGGCTTCGGAGAGATGCTAGTCTAGTAATTGAAAATAAAATATATTGGAACACTCCGACAAGTTATTTGCGGGCGTCCCTTCTGTGGTCGAGTGGGAGAACTGCCGACTGTCAACACGACGGTTCTATGTTCAATCCTTGGCTTGGCTTCGGAGAGATGCTAGTCTAGTAATTGAAAATAAAATATATTGGAACACTCCGACAAGTTATTTGCGAGCGTCCCTTCTGTGGTCGAGTGGGAGAACTGCCGACTGTCAACACGACGGTTCTATGTTCAATCCTTATCTTGGCTTCGGAGAGATGCTAGTCTAGTAATTGAAAATAAAATATATTGGAACACTCCGACAAGTTATTTGCGAGCGTCCCTTCTGTGGTCGAGTGGGAGAACTGCCGACTGTCAACACGACGGTTCTATGTTCAATCCTTATCTTGGCTTCGGAGAGATGCTAGTCTAGTAATTGAAAATAAAATATATTGGAACACTCCGACAAGTTATTTGCGGGCGTCCCTTCTGTGGTCGAGTGGGAGAACTGCCGACTGTCAACACGACGGTTCTATGTTCAATCCTTGGCTTGGCTTCGGAGAGATGCTAGTCTAGTAATTGAAAATAAAATATATTGGAACACTCCGACAAGTTATTTGCGAGCGTCCCTTCTGTGGTCGAGTGGGAGAACTGCCGACTGTCAACACGACGGTTCTATGTTCAATCCTTAGCTTGGCTTCGGAGAGATGCTAGTCTAGTAATTGAAAATAAAATATATTGGAACACTCCGACAAGTTATTTGCGAGCGTCCCTTCTGTGGTCGAGTGGGAGAACTGCCGACTGTCAACACGACGGTTCTATGTTCAATCCTTAGCTTGGCTTCGGAGAGATGCTAGTCTAGTAATTGAAAATAAAATATATTGGAACACTCCGACAAGTTATTTGCGAGCGTCCCTTCAGTGGTCGAGTGGGAGAACTGCCGACTGTCAACACGACGGTTCTATGTTCAATCCTTAGCTTGGCTTCGGAGAGATGCTAGTCTAGTAATTGAAAATAAAATATATTGGAACACTCCGACAAGTTATTTGCGAGCGTCCCTTCTGTGGTCGAGTGGGAGAACTGCCGACTGTCAACACGACGGTTCTATGTTCAATCCTTGGCTTGGCTTCGGAGAGATGCTAGTCTAGTAATTGAAAATAAAATATATTGGAACACTCCGACAAGTTATTTGCGGGCGTCCCTTCAGTGGTCGAGTGGGAGAACTGCCGACTGTCAACACGACGGTTCTATGTTCGATCCTTAGCCTGGCTTCGGAGAGATGCTAGTCTAGTAATTGAAAATAAAATATATTGGAACACTCCGACAAGTTATTTGCGGGCGTCCCTTCAGTGGTCGAGTGGGAGAACTGCCGACTGTCAACACGACGGTTCTATGTTCGATCCTTAGCTTGGATTCGGAGAGATGCTAGTCTAGTAATTGAAAATAAAATATATTGGAACACTCCGACAAGTTATTTGCGGGCGTCCCTTCTGTGGTCGAGTGGGAGAACTGCCGACTGTCAACACGACGGTTCTATGTTCAATCCTTGGCTTGGCTTCGGAGAGATGCTAGTCTAGTAATTGAAAATAAAATATATTGGAACACTCCGACAAGTTATTTGCGGGCGTCCCTTCTGTGGTCGAGTGGGAGAAATGCCGACTGTCAACACGACGGTTCTATGTTCAATCCTTAGCCTGGCTTCGGAGAGATGCTAGTCTAGTAATTGAAAATAAAATATATTGGAACACTCCGACAAGTTATTTGCGGGCGTCCCTTCAGTGGTCGAGTGGGAGAACTGCCGACTGTCAACACGACGGTTCTATGTTCAATCCTTGGCTTGGCTTCGGAGAGATGCTAGTCTAGTAATTGAAAATAAAATATATTGGAACACTCCGACAAGTTATTTGCGAGCGTCCCTTCTGTGGTCGAGTGGGAGAACTGCCGACTGTCAACACGACGGTTCTATGTTCAATCCTTGGCTTGGCTTCGGAGAGATGCTAGTCTAGTAATTGAAAATAAAATATATTGGAACACTCCGACAAGTTATTTGCGGGCGTCCCTTCAGTGGTCGAGTGGGAGAACTGCCGACTGTCAACACGACGGTTCTATGTTCAATCCTTGGCTTGGCTTCGGAGAGATGCTAGTCTAGTAATTGAAAATAAAATATATTGGAACACTCCGACAAGTTATTTGCGAGCGTCCCTTCTGTGGTCGAGTGGGAGAACTGCCGACTGTCAACACGACGGTTCTATGTTCAATCCTTGGCTTGGCTTCGGAGAGATGCTAGTCTAGTAATTGAAAATAAAATATATTGGAACACTCCGACAAGTTATTTGCGGGCGTCCCTTCAGTGGTCGAGTGGGAGAACTGCCGACTGTCAACACGACGGTTCTATGTTCAATCCTTGGCTTGGCTTCGGAGAGATGCTAGTCTAGTAATTGAAAATAAAATATATTGGAACACTCCGACAAGTTATTTGCGGGCGTCCCTTCTGTGGTCGAGTGGGAGAACTGCCGACTGTCAACACGACGGTTCTATGTTCAATCCTTGGCTTGGCTTCGGAGAGATGCTAGTCTAGTAATTGAAAATAAAATATATTGGAACACTCCGACAAGTTATTTGCGGGCGTCCCTTCTGTGGTCGAGTGGGAGAAATGCCGACTGTCAACACGACGGTTCTATGTTCAATCCTTAGCCTGGCTTCGGAGAGATGCTAGTCTAGTAATTGAAAATAAAATATATTGGAACACTCCGACAAGTTATTTGCGGGCGTCCCTTCTGTGGTCGAGTGGGAGAAATGCCGACTGTCAACACGACGGTTCTATGTTCAATCCTTAGCCTGGCTTCGGAGAGATGCTAGTCTAGTAATTGAAAATAAAATATATTGGAACACTCCGACAAGTTATTTGCGGGCGTCCCTTCTGTGGTCGAGTGGGAGAAATGCCGACTGTCAACACGACGGTTCTATGTTCAATCCTTGGCTTGGCTTCGGAGAGATGCTAGTCTAGTAATTGAAAATAAAATATATTGGAACACTCCGACAAGTTATTTGCGGGCGTCCCTTCTGTGGTCGAGTGGGAGAAATGCCGACTGTCAACACGACGGTTCTATGTTCAATCCTTAGCCTGGCTTCGGAGAGATGCTAGTCTAGTAATTGAAAATAAAATATATTGGAACACTCCGACAAGTTATTTGCGGGCGTCCCTTCTGTGGTCGAGTGGGAGAAATGCCGACTGTCAACACGACGGTTCTAGGTTCAATCCTTAGCCTGGCTTCGGAGAGATGCTAGTCTAGTAATTGAAAATAAAATATATTGGAACACTCCGACAAGTTATTTGCGGGCGTCCCTTCTGTGGTCGAGTGGGAGAAATGCCGACTGTCAACACGACGGTTCTATGTTCAATCCTTGGCTTGGCTTCGGAGAGATGCTAGTCTAGTAATTGAAAATAAAATATATTGGAACACTCCGACAAGTTATTTGCGGGCGTCCCTTCTGTGGTCGAGTGGGAGAAATGCCGACTGTCAACACGACGGTTCTATGTTCAATCCTTAGCCTGGCTTCGGAGAGATGCTAGTCTAGTAATTGAAAATAAAATATATTGGAACACTCCGACAAGTTATTTGCGGGCGTCCCTTCTGTGGTCGAGTGGGAGAAATGCCGACTGTCAACACGACGGTTCTATGTTCAATCCTTAGCCTGGCTTCGGAGAGATGCTAGTCTAGTAATTGAAAATAAAATATATTGGAACACTCCGACAAGTTATTTGCGGGCGTCCCTTCTGTGGTCGAGTGGGAGAAATGCCGACTGTCAACACGACGGTTCTATGTTCAATCCTTGGCTTGGCTTCGGAGAGATGCTAGTCTAGTAATTGAAAATAAAATATATTGGAACACTCCGACGAGTTATTTGCGGGCGTCCCTTCTGTGGTCGAGTGGGAGAAATGCCGACTGTCAACACGACGGTTCTATGTTCAATCCTTGGCCTGGCTTCGGAGAGATGCTAGTCTAGTAATTGAAAATAAAATATATTGGAACACTCCGACAAGTTATTTGCGGGCGTCCCTTCTGTGGTCGAGTGGGAGAACTGCCGACTGTCAACACGACGGTTCTATGTTCAATCCTTGGCTTGGCTTCGGAGAGATGCTAGTCTAGTAATTGAAAATAAAATATATTGGAACACTCCGACAAGTTATTTGCGGGCGTCCCTTCTGTGGTCGAGTGGGAGAAATGCCGACTGTCAACACGACGGTTCTATGTTCAATCCTTAGCCTGGCTTCGGAGAGATGCTAGTCTAGTAATTGAAAATAAAATATATTGGAACACTCCGACAAGTTATTTGCGGGCGTCCCTTCTGTGGTCGAGTGGGAGAAATGCCGACTGTCAACACGACGGTTCTATGTTCAATCCTTAGCCTGGCTTCGGAGAGATGCTAGTCTAGTAATTGAAAATAAAATATATTGGAACACTCCGACAAGTTATTTGCGGGCGTCCCTTCTGTGGTCGAGTGGGAGAAATGCCGACTGTCAACACGACGGTTCTATGTTCAATCCTTAGCCTGGCTTCGGAGAGATGCTAGTCTAGTAATTGAAAATAAAATATATTGGAACACTCCGACGAGTTATTTGCGGGCGTCCCTTCTGTGGTCGAGTGGGAGAAATGCCGACTGTCAACACGACGGTTCTATGTTCAATCCTTGGCCTGGCTTCGGAGAGATGCTAGTCTAGTAATTGAAAATA
The DNA here is from genome assembly GCF_053919585.1 of Euprymna scolopes. Classification (NCBI taxonomy): domain Eukaryota; kingdom Metazoa; phylum Mollusca; class Cephalopoda; order Sepiida; family Sepiolidae; genus Euprymna; species Euprymna scolopes. The sequence goes on along the minus strand of NC_136527.1, from coordinate 107,661,160 downwards.
AAATATATTGGAACACTCCGACAAGTTATTTGCGGGCGTCCCTTCTGTGGTCGAGTGGGAGAACTGCCGACTGTCAACACGACGGTTCTATGTTCAATCCTTGGCTTGGCTTCGGAGAGATGCTAGTCTAGTAATTGAAAATAAAATATATTGGAACACTCCGACAAGTTATTTGCGGGCGTCCCTTCTGTGGTCGAGTGGGAGAAATGCCGACTGTCAACATGACGGTTCTATGTTCAATCCTTAGCCTGGCTTCGGAGAGATGCTAGTCTAGTAATTGAAAATAAAATATATTGGAACACTCCGACAAGTTATTTGCGGGCGTCCCTTCTGTGGTCGAGTGGGAGAAATGCCGACTGTCAACACGACGGTTCTATGTTCAATCCTTAGCCTGGCTTCGGAGAGATGCTAGTCTAGTAATTGAAAATAAAATATATTGGAACACTCCGACGAGTTATTTGCGGGCGTCCCTTCTGTGGTCGAGTGGGAGAAATGCCGACTGTCAACACGACGGTTCTATGTTCAATCCTTGGCCTGGCTTCGGAGAGATGCTAGTCTAGTAATTGAAAATAAAATATATTGGAACACTCCGACAAGTTATTTGCGGGCGTCCCTTCTGTGGTCGAGTGGGAGAACTGCCGACTGTCAACACGACGGTTCTATGTTCAATCCTTGGCTTGGCTTCGGAGAGATGCTAGTCTAGTAATTGAAAATAAAATATATTGGAACACTCCGACAAGTTATTTGCGGGCGTCCCTTCTGTGGTCGAGTGGGAGAACTGCCGACTGTCAACACGACGGTTCTATGTTCAATCCTTGGCTTGGCTTCGGAGAGATGCTAGTCTAGTAATTGAAAATAAAATATATTGGAACACTCCGACAAGTTATTTGCGGGCGTCCCTTCTGTGGTCGAGTGGGAGAAATGCCGACTGTCAACATGACGGTTCTATGTTCAATCCTTAGCCTGGCTTCGGAGAGATGCTAGTCTAGTAATTGAAAATAAAATATATTGGAACACTCCGACAAGTTATTTGCGGGCGTCCCTTCTGTGGTCGAGTGGGAGAAATGCCGACTGTCAACACGACGGTTCTATGTTCAATCCTTAGCCTGGCTTCGGAGAGATGCTAGTCTAGTAATTGAAAATAAAATATATTGGAACACTCCGACGAGTTATTTGCGGGCGTCCCTTCTGTGGTCGAGTGGGAGAAATGCCGACTGTCAACACGACGGTTCTATGTTCAATCCTTGGCCTGGCTTCGGAGAGATGCTAGTCTAGTAATTGAAAATAAAATATATTGGAACACTCCGACAAGTTATTTGCGGGCGTCCCTTCTGTGGTCGAGTGGGAGAACTGCCGACTGTCAACACGACGGTTCTATGTTCAATCCTTGGCTTGGCTTCGGAGAGATGCTAGTCTAGTAATTGAAAATAAAATATATTGGAACACTCCGACAAGTTATTTGCGGGCGTCCCTTCTGTGGTCGAGTGGGAGAAATGCCGACTGTCAACACGACGGTTCTATGTTCAATCCTTAGCCTGGCTTCGGAGAGATGCTAGTCTAGTAATTGAAAATAAAATATATTGGAACACTCCGACAAGTTATTTGCGGGCGTCCCTTCTGTGGTCGAGTGGGAGAACTGCCGACTGTCAACACGACGGTTCTAGGTTCAATCCTTGGCTTGGCTTCGGAGAGATGCTAGTCTAGTAATTGAAAATAAAATATATTGGAACACTCCGACAAGTTATTTGCGGGCGTCCCTTCTGTGGTCGAGTGGGAGAACTGCCGACTGTCAACACGACGGTTCTAGGTTCAATCCTTGGCTTGGCTTCGGAGAGATGCTAGTCTAGTAATTGAAAATAAAATATATTGGAACACTCCGACAAGTTATTTGCGGGCGTCCCTTCTGTGGTCGAGTGGGAGAACTGCCGACTGTCAACACGACGGTTCTAGGTTCAATCCTTGGCTTGGCTTCGGAGAGATGCTAGTCTAGTAATTGAAAATAAAATATATTGGAACACTCCGACAAGTTATTTGCGGGCGTCCCTTCTGTGGTCGAGTGGGAGAAATGCCGACTGTCAACACGACGGTTCTATGTTCAATCCTTAGCCTGGCTTCGGAGAGATGCTAGTCTAGTAATTGAAAATAAAATATATTGGAACACTCCGACAAGTTATTTGCGGGCGTCCCTTCTGTGGTCGAGTGGGAGAAATGCCGACTGTCAACACGACGGTTCTATGTTCAATCCTTAGCCTGGCTTCGGAGAGATGCTAGTCTAGTAATTGAAAATAAAATATATTGGAACACTCCGACAAGTTATTTGCGGGCGTCCCTTCTGTGGTCGAGTGGGAGAACTGCCGACTGTCAACACGACGGTTCTAGGTTCAATCCTTGGCTTGGCTTCGGAGAGATGCTAGTCTAGTAATTGAAAATAAAATATATTGGAACACTCCGACAAGTTATTTGCGGGCGTCCCTTCTGTGGTCGAGTGGGAGAAATGCCGACTGTCAACACGACGGTTCTATGTTCAATCCTTAGCCTGGCTTCGGAGAGATGCTAGTCTAGTAATTGAAAATAAAATATATTGGAACACTCCGACAAGTTATTTGCGGGCGTCCCTTCTGTGGTCGAGTGGGAGAAATGCCGACTGTCAACACGACGGTTCTATGTTCAATCCTTAGCCTGGCTTCGGAGAGATGCTAGTCTAGTAATTGAAAATAAAATATATTGGAACACTCCGACAAGTTATTTGCGGGCGTCCCTTCTGTGGTCGAGTGGGAGAACTGCCGACTGTCAACACGACGGTTCTAGGTTCAATCCTTGGCTTGGCTTCGGAGAGATGCTAGTCTAGTAATTGAAAATAAAATATATTGGAACACTCCGACAAGTTATTTGCGGGCGTCCCTTCTGTGGTCGAGTGGGAGAACTGCCGACTGTCAACACGACGGTTCTAGGTTCAATCCTTGGCTTGGCTTCGGAGAGATGCTAGTCTAGTAATTGAAAATAAAATATATTGGAACACTCCGACAAGTTATTTGCGGGCGTCCCTTCTGTGGTCGAGTGGGAGAAATGCCGACTGTCAACACGACGGTTCTATGTTCAATCCTTAGCCTGGCTTCGGAGAGATGCTAGTCTAGTAATTGAAAATAAAATATATTGGAACACTCCGACAAGTTATTTGCGGGCGTCCCTTCTGTGGTCGAGTGGGAGAAATGCCGACTGTCAACACGACGGTTCTATGTTCAATCCTTAGCCTGGCTTCGGAGAGATGCTAGTCTAGTAATTGAAAATAAAATATATTGGAACACTCCGACAAGTTATTTGCGGGCGTCCCTTCTGTGGTCGAGTGGGAGAACTGCCGACTGTCAACACGACGGTTCTAGGTTCAATCCTTGGCTTGGCTTCGGAGAGATGCTAGTCTAGTAATTGAAAATAAAATATATTGGAACACTCCGACAAGTTATTTGCGGGCGTCCCTTCTGTGGTCGAGTGGGAGAAATGCCGACTGTCAACACGACGGTTCTATGTTCAATCCTTAGCCTGGCTTCGGAGAGATGCTAGTCTAGTAATTGAAAATAAAATATATTGGAACACTCCGACAAGTTATTTGCGGGCGTCCCTTCTGTGGTCGAGTGGGAGAACTGCCGACTGTCAACACGACGGTTCTAGGTTCAATCCTTGGCTTGGCTTCGGAGAGATGCTAGTCTAGTAATTGAAAATAAAATATATTGGAACACTCCGACAAGTTATTTGCGGGCGTCCCTTCTGTGGTCGAGTGGGAGAACTGCCGACTGTCAACACGACGGTTCTAGGTTCAATCCTTGGCTTGGCTTCGGAGAGATGCTAGTCTAGTAATTGAAAATAAAATATATTGGAACACTCCGACAAGTTATTTGCGGGCGTCCCTTCTGTGGTCGAGTGGGAGAAATGCCGACTGTCAACACGACGGTTCTATGTTCAATCCTTAGCCTGGCTTCGGAGAGATGCTAGTCTAGTAATTGAAAATAAAATATATTGGAACACTCCGACAAGTTATTTGCGGGCGTCCCTTCTGTGGTCGAGTGGGAGAACTGCCGACTGTCAACACGACGGTTCTAGGTTCAATCCTTGGCTTGGCTTCGGAGAGATGCTAGTCTAGTAATTGAAAATAAAATATATTGGAACACTCCGACAAGTTATTTGCGGGCGTCCCTTCTGTGGTCGAGTGGGAGAACTGCCGACTGTCAACACGACGGTTCTAGGTTCAATCCTTGGCTTGGCTTCGGAGAGATGCTAGTCTAGTAATTGAAAATAAAATATATTGGAACACTCCGACAAGTTATTTGCGGGCGTCCCTTCTGTGGTCGAGTGGGAGAACTGCCGACTGTCAACACGACGGTTCTATGTTCAATCCTTGGCTTGGCTTCGGAGAGATGCTAGTCTAGTAATTGAAAATAAAATATATTGGAACACTCCGACAAGTTATTTGCGGGCGTCCCTTCTGTGGTCGAGTGGGAGAACTGCCGACTGTCAACATGACGGTTCTATGTTCAATCCTTAGCCTGGCTTCGGAGAGATGCTAGTCTAGTAATTGAAAATAAAATATATTGGAACACTCCGACAAGTTATTTGCGGGCGTCCCTTCTGTGGTCGAGTGGGAGAACTGCCGACTGTCAACACGACGGTTCTATGTTCAATCCTTAGCCTGGCTTCGGAGAGATGCTAGTCTAGTAATTGAAAATAAAATATATTGGAACACTCCGACAAGTTATTTGCGGGCGTCCCTTCTGTGGTCGAGTGGGAGAAATGCCGACTGTCAACACGACGGTTCTATGTTCAATCCTTATCTTGGCTTCGGAGAGATGCTAGTCTAGTAATTGAAAATAAAATATATTGGAACACTCCGACAAGTTATTTGCGGGCGTCCCTTCTGTGGTCGAGTGGGAGAAATGCCGACTGTCAACACGACGGTTCTATGTTCAATCCTTAGCCTGGCTTCGGAGAGATGCTAGTCTAGTAATTGAAAATAAAATATATTGGAACACTCCGACAAGTTATTTGCGGGCGTCCCTTCTGTGGTCGAGTGGGAGAAATGCCGACTGTCAACACGACGGTTCTATGTTCAATCCTTATCTTGGCTTCGGAGAGATGCTAGTCTAGTAATTGAAAATAAAATATATTGGAACACTCCGACAAGTTATTTGCGGGCGTCCCTTCTGTGGTCGAGTGGGAGAAATGCCGACTGTCAACACGACGGTTCTATGTTCAATCCTTAGCCTGGCTTCGGAGAGATGCTAGTCTAGTAATTGAAAATAAAATATATTGGAACACTCCGACAAGTTATTTGCGGGCGTCCCTTCTGTGGTCGAGTGGGAGAAATGCCGACTGTCAACACGACGGTTCTATGTTCAATCCTTAGCCTGGCTTCGGAGAGATGCTAGTCTAGTAATTGAAAATAAAATATATTGGAACACTCCGACAAGTTATTTGCGGGCGTCCCTTCTGTGGTCGAGTGGGAGAAATGCCGACTGTCAACACGACGGTTCTATGTTCAATCCTTGGCTTGGCTTCGGAGAGATGCTAGTCTAGTAATTGAAAATAAAATATATTGGAACACTCCGACGAGTTATTTGCGGGCGTCCCTTCTGTGGTCGAGTGGGAGAAATGCCGACTGTCAACACGACGGTTCTATGTTCAATCCTTGGCCTGGCTTCGGAGAGATGCTAGTCTAGTAATTGAAAATAAAATATATTGGAACACTCCGACGAGTTATTTGCGGGCGTCCCTTCTGTGGTCGAGTGGGAGAAATGCCGACTGTCAACACGACGGTTCTATGTTCAATCCTTGGCCTGGCTTCGGAGAGATGCTAGTCTAGTAATTGAAAATAAAATATATTGGAACACTCCGACAAGTTATTTGCGGGCGTCCCTTCTGTGGTCGAGTGGGAGAACTGCCGACTGTCAACACGACGGTTCTATGTTCGATCCTTAGCTTGGCTTCGGAGAGATGCTAGTCTAGTAATTGAAAATAAAATATATTGGAACACTCCGACAAGTTATTTGCGGGCGTCCCTTCTGTGGTCGAGTGGGAGAACTGCCGACTGTCAACACGACGGTTCTATGTTCGATCCTTAGCTTGGCTTTGGAGAGATGCTAGTCTAGTAATTGAAAATAAAATATATTGGAACACTCCGACGAGTTATTTGCGGGCGTCCCTTCTGTGGTCGAGTGGGAGAACTGCCGACTGTCAACACGACGGTTCTATGTTCGATCCTTAGCTTGGCTTCGGAGAGATGCTAGTCTAGTAATTGAAAATAAAATATATTGGAACACTCCGACAAGTTATTTGCGGGCGTCCCTTCTGTGGTCGAGTGGGAGAACTGCCGACTGTCAACACGACGGTTCTATGTTCGATCCTTAGCTTGGCTTCGGAGAGATGCTAGTCTAGTAATTGAAAATAAAATATATTGGAACACTCCGACAAGTTATTTGCGGGCGTCCCTTCTGTGGTCGAGTGGGAGAACTGCCGACTGTCAACACGACGGTTCTATGTTCGATCCTTAGCTTGGCTTCGGAGAGATGCTAGTCTAGTAATTGAAAATAAAATATATTGGAACACTCCGACAAGTTATTTGCGGGCGTCCCTTCAGTGGTCGAGTGGGAGAACTGCCGACTGTCAACACGACGGTTCTATGTTCGATCCTTAGCTTGGCTTCGGAGAGATGCTAGTCTAGTAATTGAAAATAAAATATATTGGAACACTCCGACAAGTTATTTGCGGGCGTCCCTTCTGTGGTCGAGTGGGAGAACTGCCGACTGTCAACACGACGGTTCTATGTTCGATCCTTAGCTTGGCTTCGGAGAGATGCTAGTCTAGTAATTGAAAATAAAATATATTGGAACACTCCGACAAGTTATTTGCGGGCGTCCCTTCTGTGGTCGAGTGGGAGAACTGCCGACTGTCAACACGACGGTTCTATGTTCGATCCTTAGCTTGGCTTCGGAGAGATGCTAGTCTAGTAATTGAAAATAAAATATATTGGAACACTCCGACAAGTTATTTGCGGGCGTCCCTTCTGTGGTCGAGTGGGAGAACTGCCGACTGTCAACACGACGGTTCTATGTTCGATCCTTAGCTTGGCTTCGGAGAGATGCTAGTCTAGTAATTGAAAATAAAATATATTGGAACACTCCGACAAGTTATTTGCGGGCGTCCCTTCTGTGGTCGAGTGGGAGAACTGCCGACTGTCAACACGACGGTTCTATGTTCGATCCTTAGCTTGGCTTCGGAGAGATGCTAGTCTAGTAATTGAAAATAAAATATATTGGAACACTCCGACAAGTTATTTGCGGGCGTCCCTTCAGTGGTCGAGTGGGAGAACTGCCGACTGTCAACACGACGGTTCTATGTTCGATCCTTAGCTTGGCTTCGGAGAGATGCTAGTCTAGTAATTGAAAATAAAATATATTGGAACACTCCGACAAGTTATTTGCGGGCGTCCCTTCTGTGGTCGAGTGGGAGAACTGCCGACTGTCAACACGACGGTTCTATGTTCGATCCTTAGCTTGGCTTCGGAGAGATGCTAGTCTAGTAATTGAAAATAAAATATATTGGAACACTCCGACAAGTTATTTGCGGGCGTCCCTTCTGTGGTCGAGTGGGAGAACTGCCGACTGTCAACACGACGGTTCTATGTTCGATCCTTAGCTTGGCTTCGGAGAGATGCTAGTCTAGTAATTGAAAATAAAATATATTGGAACACTCCGACAAGTTATTTGCGGGCGTCCCTTCTGTGGTCGAGTGGGAGAACTGCCGACTGTCAACACGACGGTTCTATGTTCGATCCTTAGCTTGGCTTCGGAGAGATGCTAGTCTAGTAATTGAAAATAAAATATATTGGAACACTCCGACAAGTTATTTGCGGGCGTCCCTTCAGTGGTCGAGTGGGAGAACTGCCGACTGTCAACACGACGGTTCTATGTTCGATCCTTAGCTTGGCTTCGGAGAGATGCTAGTCTAGTAATTGAAAATAAAATATATTGGAACACTCCGACAAGTTATTTGCGGGCGTCCCTTCTGTGGTCGAGTGGGAGAACTGCCGACTGTCAACACGACGGTTCTATGTTCGATCCTTAGCTTGGCTTCGGAGAGATGCTAGTCTAGTAATTGAAAATAAAATATATTGGAACACTCCGACAAGTTATTTGCGGGCGTCCCTTCTGTGGTCGAGTGGGAGAACTGCCGACTGTCAACACGACGGTTCTATGTTCGATCCTTAGCTTGGCTTCGGAGAGATGCTAGTCTAGTAATTGAAAATAAAATATATTGGAACACTCCGACAAGTTATTTGCGGGCGTCCCTTCTGTGGTCGAG
>NC_136527.1:107616322-107636322 GCF_053919585.1 Euprymna scolopes | reverse complement strand
TGACGTGACTTTTGACTGCAGCCGCTGTGGCCGAACCTAAGGTGTCACAATAGGGGTCAAAGTTAAAAAAAATTGACCCTTTCTGTTTTTGCTCAGCATACACCTCCAAAACATCCGGGCAACGCCGGGGCTGAAATGCTAGTACTCCTATGAATTCGTTTTTCTTTTGGGTGTACTTATATTCATATTAGAAACACTCTTTTCTATTTGTATGAAAAGAAAATACAATTTTCTTATATATGGGTCGTAGAATTGCGTTCACTAGCAAAAGATCTAGCTAATTTGCATATTCTTTTAAACATTCATTTTAATTAATTCCCTATTAGTTTTTTTCGGTTTTCTTATGGGATGATCATCTTTAGTTAAATATTATGTGTAATTATATTCATGCAGATATTCTACATGATTTATACTTGCATAATATTTGCGTAAAAAGTTTACAGGGAACACACAATTGTTTCCATATATATTTATGTATCGTATGTATTTTTGTTTAATCTATCTATCTATCTATCTATCTATCGATCTATCTATCTATCTATCTATATATCTATATATCTATATATCTATAAAAGTGAACGTGTCTGTGTATCTGTATGTATGTATACATTTCCCTACGCAATAACTCTGTTAATTTTTAGTCTCCAGACTCGAAATTTGATATATAGGTTACTGAGATTTGGGAAAATCAATGTGATCGGTATTTGGCCAGAAATTTGGCGATTAAGGGGTCAAAGTTCAACGATTTGACCTTTGAGATCTCTAACAAACTCCTCCACCAATTTTGGGTCCAAACATTTGAAAGTTTAGATATAGATTCACTGGACATAGATCTAACTTAATAACCCGATTTAAGCTCAAAACAATAAATGTTAAAGGGTCATTATAAGGGTCAAAGTTAAAAAAATTGACCACTTTTTTTTTTGGCTCAACATAAACCTCCAAACACCCTGGCAACGCCGGGCTGAAATGCTAGTATATATATAATTTTTATTCATTTGTTTACTATGCAGCAAGATTTCTTGCATTAGTAATATATTTTGAATTAATAGTCCGATGAGTTTGTACGTCATGGTGTATAATTTGACTATAGCTGTCCATTGTTTCTTGTTTTATTTTTCGTAGTGCATTTCCTGTCTTCTTGATGGCTTAGAGATTATCAGGTAATTTCAAATCATCTCATAATCTGAAGACGCCATTTTTTCTTTCCCCGGCTGACTTCACAAAAATACACCGTAATCTGGTTTTCATGGGTTTGATTAGATACTTATTTATTTCCCGTTATGAAGAATTCGGCTAAGAGGTCAGTGGTCGAACGTAAAACATTTTAAGATATTCACTATGATTCGTGATTTTTGTATAATGCGTGGGTGGGTCCGGGCGAGATCCCGTGGGGGGCTTTCTTTATATTTTCGTTGCCTATTTAAGCTGGAAAAGTTAGCTACGCTTTTCCTTTGGCAAATCAGATGACCCAGCCTGACCTACAGTGCACTTGTGCTTGTCGAAACACACACACAGATACACACACTACCCCCTTCGGCACCAAAGACTTGAGCCTGCAGTAAAGGTCACATCTATAATCTAAAATCAAATGGAAAAGAGAGGATGGACCAGAAACAATGAAAGCAATTCATTTTCTGCAAAAAAAAAAAAAAAAATAATAATAATAATAATAATATCCGGAGATTCATTATTGTGTTTATCTATATACTGGCATTTCAGCCCGGCATTGCCCGGGTGGAGGTGTATGTTGAGCAAAAAAAAAAAAAAAAAAAAGCGATCAATTTTTTAAACTTTGACCCTTATAATGACCCCTTAACATTTATTGTTTTGAGCTCAAATCAGGTGATTAAGTTAGATCCATGTCCAGTGAGCCTATATCTAAAATTTCAAGTGTTTAGAACAAAAATTGGCGGAGGAGTTTGTTAGAGTTCTCAAAGGTCAAATCGTTGAACTTTGACCCCTTAACAGCAAAATTTCTGGCCGAAAATGGATCACAAAGATTCTTCCAAATCTCAGTACCCTGTATATCAAATTTCGAGTCTGTAGACTAAAAATTGGCAGAGTTATTGCGTAGAGAAATGTACACACACAGACACACAGATACACAGACAGACACGTTCACTTTTATAGATATATATATTAATACGATAGCGTGTGTGTGTTCTTTTGTGTGTCACGCTTACATCCGGGTCGTTTAATTGTTATGGACTTCCATTTCTTGTCATAAATAATTTTATCAAGAATTCTTCATAAGTTTTGGTTTCGGGTTCGTTTATAGCTGATGGCACTCCAGTAATCTATTTTTTGTATAAATAATTTTATCAAGAATTATTCATAAGTTTTGGTTATGGTCTCGATTATGGCTGAAGAAACTGATGTTATATATATATATATATATATATATATATATATATATATATATATATATATATATTTCATAAGTTTTTATTTCGGTTTCGATTCAAGCTAATGCACCCAAGTCATAGAGATAGATATCTTTCTATTTTTGAAATCGCAACTTTATAATATATAAAAAATCGATAAAACATTAACTCTATAATAATAATAATATATACGAAATCTGCAAGAATTAAAATATCATATTTAAGCGTACTTTAGGACCGGGCTTTGCCATACGTTCGTGCTAAACTTAGATAAATACTTTTGCAGTTTTAACAAAAGAGCTACAATAATATCAGAGCGTCTCTATTTACACTGAACATCTACAGAATGACAACATCAATATATTATGTATGAATGAGTCCTCTGTAGAATTTCCACAGGTCCCGCTAGTCTATATATTAATACGATAGTGTGTGTGTTATTTTGTGTGTCACACTTACAGCTTTTTTCTTTCGAGTTACTGTCGTTTAATTGTGACGAGCCTTGGTGCCCAGCTTCGCCCGGATGTTTGGAGGTGTGTGTTGAGCAAAAAAAAAAAAAAAATTGTGGTAGGCTTGAAACCGTACTGTGAAGAAAAGAACGTGAAAAAAACCCCAAAAACGTGACGTCTTTGCCGTTGCGTCCATCGCCAAACCGGAAGTGGCGTAGGTTTAAATTAAGACTAGTCAATCGAAAAGAGGGGATGACTTTCGAAAATATCGGCGAAAAAAGCGACCCCTTCCTGTAGAAAAGTGCCCAGTTGAGAGTGTTAATGTTTTTAGTCAATTTTTTGATATTTGTTGTCCGATGGGTCGAGCTTCAAAACGATACCGGTCTCGTGAAAATCCGTCATCTATGTCGAAAGTTTTGGGCATACATACATACATACATACATACATACATACATACATACATACGTTAAAACAGACAGGTGAGCTTTATATAATAGATGACCTTCCATTTTTGTGATAAATAATTTTTCCAATAATTTTTTATAAGTATGCATACATACATTTTTTCTTAATAAGTTTTGGTTTCGGTTTCGATTAAAGCTGATGCACCCAGGCAATATAGATATTTTTTTATTTTTTAAATCACAACTTTATAATGTACAGGAATCGATAAAAAAAAATTGACTCTAATATGTACGAAATCTGAATATAATTAAAATATCATATTTAAACGTATTTTACGACCAGGCTACGCCAGGCGTCCCTGCTAGCTTAGGTAAATACTTTTGCAGTTTTAACAAAAGAGCTACAATAATATCAGAGCGTCTCCATTCACACTGAACATTCACAACATTACCAACATCAACTTATTATATATTAATGGAATTTCCACAGGCCTCACTAGTATAATAGTAATTGAGAAAAAATATCGGAATAGTCTATCACTAGTTTATATATATACTAGCAAAAGTATCCGTCGTTGACTGGGTTCAAAAACAGCCTACAGAAAATGAACTCTGATTTATGAAAGTATGATAGGTTATGAAAAGGAAGGGTTGTAAAGAGATAGCTTCGAATTTGGGGGTATCAAAACCAAAGTAAAATATGATGAAAGTAAAAATAAAATAGATAAACCGCATAATTTATTATACCATACCTGTTCACACTGAAACACTTATCACAATATTCTGTGGATCTATATTAAAAAACCTTGTTAAACTTTGTGACATATTTCCATTCTATGGAGGTCAGGTGCGAACGAACACCCCATGGTTTTATTATACCATATTTCTTCAAACTGAAACATGATTATCAAATTATACTTACGCAGATAGATATGAAAAGTCTTTATTAAAGTTTGTGCCTATTTCCATTCTATGGAGGCCAGGCGCGAACGCAGACCCCACAATTTTATTATACCATCCCTATTTAAGTTAAAACATACTTATCAAAGTATTATTATGTACATCTATATCAAAAACTCTTGTAAACGTTTTTTTTTTTAATTTTTTTATTTCCATACTTTGTGGACAAGGCACGAACGCAGACCCCACAATTTTAATGAACTGTGTCCCGATACATCTTCTATCATTATATGTAATCAGTTTTTTAAAATAGTCAACCATATAGGAGCCTATTCGTGACCACACACAGACACACACACACACACATTCAGCTTTATATATATATATATATATATATATATATATATATATATAACATGTATCACAAAAACAAAACAAATTAATAATATCTACGTAGATCCAAACAGTCGTGCGAGATAGCCTAGCAGTAGAAGTTTAGTTTTCTTCCATGGCGTCCCGATTTCAAACCTCACAATTGTATGAAGGTTGAAGGTTCAATCCTCAGTGTGGGTGACCGAAAAAATAAATTTCCGAATTACTTAGGACCTCTAGCCTGTCATGGCTGATGGAACAAGTAGTGAAGTAAATAAAAGGGTGCGCCCGAAATTCCACCTAAATTCCCGATTTCGGCAGAAACATTCCCGAGTTCGACAAGACACACATGAAGAAAGTCGGAGGTTACATCGACCGTAACGTTGTGAAAATGACACTCCAGATGAGAACAGTAGTCCGATAAATCCAAATAATACGAATAACGCATCCTCATCTAAAAAATTCAGAAACGCCATACCGTTTACTTGTTTACATGGTAACGTATAGGTGACTACAGGAATTTAGTTCCTTTTAAGTGATAGAGGGCTCGAGAGTATTTTGCCACCTAAACTCCAGTTTCGTCAACAAAAATACCATACCCTGAACCATACCCTGGACCATACCCTACCCGCCATTTTAGTACGCACGAGCCAAACGACATTACAAGCACCAAGTTTTGTTGTTCGCTCATAATATTTTCGGGATTATCAAAGTTTCATTTAGGGCAACTTTATCAAGGCCAAGAGGCCACTCGAGGATAAGGGTTAAACAGTGTACAGAAGAAATTGAACAACATGGTAGTCGTTAGTACTGGAAATTCGGTAAATTTGTTAACTTAAGTGGAACGGCTCATCAAGAACTTGTTTACGTTAGACTTGAAGACAATCATATTGTAGTCAGCTGGAAAGCAGGAAAACGGAAGACAATTCCACAGGCGTGCAGTTCTGAGAAAGAAGCTTTGTTCATGGAATCTACGTTTAGGTTTAGGCACAGATAAAGAGTGGGGGGATTATTGATAGTGTTTTCAGCTAGACGAGTGTTTCTTGTGAAAGTTTGGCGAGGGGGGACCATAGATTGAAGTTCAGTCAAGCACTTGCCATCAAAATAACGATAAAGCAGAGACAAACTCGCAACATCTCTTCTGTGAGAAAGAGGTTGCAGGGAAGAGAAAAGGACATCTACGAGGCTACAAAGTCTATTTTGAACTCTATCAAGGCAGGACAAGTTCTTTCTAGCAGCTCCTGTCCAGATGTGGCAACATTACTCCATCCTTGGACGTGCTTGGCTCTTATATAGATAGAGAATTGCATCAACAGTGAGACATCTACTGGATCGATGGACGGATCCCACCATTTTTCGAGCGGCTTTGGCACCAGATTTGATGTACGTTTTCCATTTAAGATCAGGAGTAAAGGTCAAGCCATGAAGCTTGTCAAAACATGAGGCCTCCCAAAGACGAGAGCCATTCATTTCAATTGATGCCAGATGGGGATCAGAACGTTGATAATGTTCGTCATAATATTTGCGTGTGGGAATGCTGATGGCGATTATGAAAGTTACATTTGTGGCAAATTTTGTGAGAACCCCACCTCCATTCACAAAATGGGGTGTGTATTCCAAAAGCCGTTCTAAACATACGGAGGTTAGAGATGTCCATTCCGAAATCCGTTTTTAACATGAGGAGGTTGGGGTGTTGACCAACAAAAACAACAGCCGTACTTTAATTTTACGCTGGGACATGTTCCCACGGGCAACGCTGGTTAACAGGTCCTGCTTGTTTTAAATAAAATCCATTTTTTTTCATGCGTATTCGTCATAATTTAAACTTTCATTAAAAATCGTCGCCTTGTCGGACGAGATTAAAGTTTTAACTAGTTTTAGAGAAACTAGGTAGGATTAGTAACCCGATTAGTTATGGATACTTGTCACGGTTTTTTTTAATTATTTTTTTTTATTAATTTGGTTAGATTAAACGACCCAATAAATGAATCGACTCGATAACAATTTTATTTTATTTAATCGTTTTTATTTTATTTTATTTTATTTATTTTAATTTTTTTGAAAACGTGCTTCCTTTTTATTGATTGGCTCGCAAGAGCGGAATTATAAATTCTGTAAAGAGAACAGTAGCACAAATCTGTACAAAGTGGCGACCTCTCGGACCAGATAACAAGTCGCTGGGGGGGTGGGGGTGATTAGTAAGAACTCCTAAACCAGCAATAAAGATAGCAATCATCACTGAAGACCACCTAAACGCATCCGAACGTATTTTGCGGTAATTGGAATAGCATTCATGTAAAAAAAAGGTTGGGTTTTTTACTAAGAAATCAGCACTTATTAAGGCCCAGACAATACTCGAGGATCAGGGTTAAAAAGTGCATAGAGTGTACGGTAATGAAAGGGTTGATATCAATATGACACCTTCAAGAATAGTCACAGTTGTCATTATGATGGAATATATATAAAATGTCTCTCTCTCTCTCTCTCCCTCTCTCTCTCTCTCTCTCTCTCTCTATATATATATATATATATATATATATATACAGGGTGACCCCCCCCCAAAAAAAAAGCTAAATGGAGGCCATCTAGAATATATGCTGTAGAACGGAGAAAAAAAGACCAAAGACCCTTGTGTTTTTGTTGTGGTGGCACACATTCATTTGCATATGTTGATAGTAATTACGCATAAATAGGAAGACTCAGTTAGTCTGAGTGTGTGTTCACCAGAAGCCACCGAAGGCCGCTGAGAGCAGATATGTTTCTCCAGCAAAGACTCTCTTATTTGACACCATCATGTAAGTACCCTGTAAACATACCTTTTCCTAATACACTTCTTATTTGATCTACCTTTGTTTGTTGAGTCGTCATTTGTATTGCTTTCTACGTTACTTGTTTCAACCTGCAAACTTAACAGTGACGACGAGGATGAACGTCAACTATAACAGTTTGACGAAGAAATGGAAAGAACTCACTAAAAAAAAAGTACAACGCAACGGTTGACCTTTCTAAGGAATACAAGTTTTGACGAACGAAGAAATAGTCGTAAAAACGGATTTTACGCTAAAGAGAAGTTCGACTCAAGCGGAAAAAATGAATAAAAATGAATAAAACACTAAGAAACGGGGTCTGGCTCACGCTGTATATATATATATATATATATATATATATATATATATATAATATATATATATATATATATATATATATATATGTATATATATATATATGTATATATATATAGTCATACACATACAGTACTGTTTCTATACGGCTGCTGCTGTATATATAAAATTTCTTCCCATCAGAATTGCCATCACCATCTGTTATATTTGTGCCCCAATATGAACTGCCGCCATCTTTAAATATGTACCCCTATACAACATAATAAATTTCGACAATCATTCGACAGAGGATAAGGGTTAAATCTGTACAAGGTGGCGACCTCTGGGATCAGATAACAGTTCGAGGGGAGATGGCTGTCCACGCCTATCTGATGTGTAAGAACCCCTAAACCAGCAATAAAGATAGCAATCACCACTGAGGACTACCTAAACGCATTTTAACGTATTTTGACATAATTGGAATAGCAATTAAGGGGCCACCAGATTGGTCAATGCGAAAATTATTCTCAACAAGCATTTAGGTAAAAATGCACTTTCGTATAAATACTTGAATTCATTCAAGAAAGTATCGCTAACAAAAACAAATAAACACATCTGCGTAAAAGTGATACATTAGCCGCGTGTTAGAGGTTTAGGCTTCTTATCACGAGGTGCCGATTTCGAATTTCGCTGGATTCAGCCACTCTGATGAGTCGTGGACGACGAAACACGTGTCAGTGGATAATTATATTTTAAAAATGATATATATGCCACTCCCCATTCAAGAAAGTATCACTAACAAAAACAAATAAAAACATCTATATATATATATATATAATAACACAAAGTTCTTTTTATCTAGCTCACCACTTATCAAGACCCAGAGGCCACTCGAGGATAAGGGTTAAAGAGTGTATAGAGTGTACAGTAGTCAAATCGTTGGAAGTGCAAATTTGGTAAATTTCATAACTTAAGGGGAACGGCTCATCAAGAACTTGTTTACATTGGACTTGAAGACGACCATATTGTAGTCAGCCGGAAAGCAGGCAATCGGAAGAGAGTTCCACAAGTGTCCAGTTTGTTCATGGAATCTACTTCTAGGTTTAGACACAGATAAAGAGTAGGGGAAATTGTTGATAATGTTTTAAGCTAGACGAGTGTTTCTCGTGAAAAATTTTTTTTGGGGGGGGATCAGAGATTTGAGCTCAGACGAGCACTTGGCATGAAAAAAATCCTCCACTAAGCTACGAAGTTTATTATTGCGCAGATTTGGCAATAATACTCTGTGTACCTAGGTGTAAAATACGCTTAAATATGATATTTTAATTTGTTCGAATTTTGCATCTATTATTATAGAGTCGTGATTTCAAAAGTAAAAAAAAATGTATTTAGGTGCCATCAGCTAGAATCGAAACCAAACCTGTAACATGCAAAGCTGGTGACGTTACCACTGTATCAACGTAAACACGCATATAAACTGATTAAAAATTAAAAATAAACTAACATAAAGGTAAAAAATGTTTAATGATTTTTTTTTTATTTTGACACAATTTTAACCGGTTAAAGACCCATAAACAGAATGGTCCGTATTAATCCAATCGACTTTTGGAGATCAGGTTTGAAAACAGATAGACAGACGGATAGACCAACAACAGACCGAGAGACAGACAGATCGACAGACAGACAGACATAGCCGTTTAGATATTAGATGATATAAGTTTCATACAGATTGGATATATTTGAAGTCTTAAAGGAGGTTCAGCCAAAAAATACACTTGAGGTCCGGGTCCACTGCCATTGTCTTCCCCAGCAAAAAATAGGCATAGGATTCAAATTTTATTTAAAAAAAAGGACATATTTGATGTTTTAATACTCCTTTTTAATACTCCTTAATTATCCTTTGATACTCCTTAGGAGTAAAATTTTAGATTCAGGAAGAATTCTTTTTTTCTGTCTTCTCTTCCTATTAGGTCTTCTTTTTTGATTTCTTCCTCTTCGTTCTTTTTCTTTTTCGCCTTCTTCAACCTTTTCCTCTTCCTTATAATAGTGAGAAGAAGAAATTGCCATTTCCACAACATATCTATCTTCTATCTATCTATCTTCTATCTATACTCCTATAAATTCGTTTTTCTTTTGTGTGTATTAATATTCATATTAAAACCCCTCTTTCCTATTTATATTAAAAACAAAATACAATGTTCTTATATATGGGTCGTAGAATTGCATTCACTAGCAAAAGATCTAGCTAATTTGCATATTCTTTTAAAAATTCATTTTAATTAATTCCCTATTAGTTTTTTCGGTTTTCTAATAGGATGATCATCTTTAGTTAACTATTACGTGTAATTATATTCATGCAGATATTCTACATCATTTATACTTGCATAATATTTGCGTAAAAAGTGTACAGTAAACACAAAATTGTTTCCATAGATATTTATGTATACGTATATATTTTTGTTTAATCTATAGAAGCGAACGCGTCTTTCTGTCTGTCTGAACATTTTCCAACGCAATAACTCTGTAAATTTTCAGTCTACAGACTCGAAATTTGTTATATATGGGTTGTGGAAGTGCAGCCACTAGCATATTCTTTAAAACATTCATTTTAATTAATTCCTTATTAGTTTTTTTCGGTTTTCTTATGGTACTAGCGAGGGGTACCCGGCGTTGCCCGGGTATTTGTAGGTGTGTGTAGTGTTAAATAAAAAAGAAACCGGGGGTGGGTAGGATCGAAGCCGAAGCCCTAAGGCGAAGTTTAAAAATAAAATCGGCCAGCCAGAATGAAGCATTGTTATAAGCGAATAAGTGAAAGATGTTTGAAAGTCGTCGATCGTTACGACGACGACAATGACGATGTAAGCATTGTTATAAGCTAAGTAAGAAAAGAAAACAACGTTTTAATTAAGCGGGGGGGATAATCAAAACATCAAAAAAACATAAAAAAACTAACGTAAGGCAAACGAACGATGAAAACAGACAGGAACACGTGAAAAATGGCTTAAATCAGCCTTTTTCGATATTAAAATTTAAAAAATCAGTGGGTACCCGGGTGTTTTGGGGTGTCGCTAAGAATAAGCGAAGTAAAAAAAACAAAACAGGAAAACGAACGTTACGTGAAAAATTGCTTAAATAATACAGGGTTCAATATTTAAATTTAATAAATCGAAAAAAAAAACAACATCTCACACCACGATTCGAACCCAAACTATCCTTAACTATCGGAGCTAAAGCGACGTATATGAAATTTTTTCGGTTTTTCAACTATTTAAAGTAAATCAGGTCATGACGTCATGACGTCATCTGACGCATGCGTTGTTGATCCCCCCCCCGTCGAAAATTGTCGATTTCGGGGTGAAAAAGTTAACGTTTTCTCTCTCTCTCTCTTTCTCTCTCTGTTTGCGTCTCTCTCTCGATCTCCCTGCTTGCGTCTCTCTCTCTCTCTCTCTCTCTCTCTCTCTCTCTCACATACACTTCGTCTTCCTTACTCTAAAGAGTGTTACTAAAAAAGAAAATGGCGTCTGGGTTTGTTGTTTTGTAAAAACTTCGATCGTTATTTTTTGTAAGCGTATTTTTGTTTTTACTTCACATTTTTGGCTTGTTATTTTTCGTTTAACTATCGTATCTAACTATTTTTAACGTGCTAATAACTTTGGTAACGTTGCCATAGCGTAGAAGTTCATAGTTTAGCTTGTGTAAGGGTTAATTTATTTTTACCGATAACATGTTTTTTTAAATTCAGACTGCCATTACAGCTTGCTGACGTCAAGATCACGTGACATGACTCAGCGGATTTTAAATACAAGTTGACCCAAAATAAACGGCCCCTTGTATACTTTATGTAGAAGAGTTGGCGCCCGTATTTTTGGGGGCAGTTATAAATCGATTTAAAAATATGTAATGTTTAACATTAAAATGTCACTTTTTGGGGGCCCCCTTGCAGAAAATCGATCAGTTGACGCACTTCTGATGGTCCTTTTGGGCCAGTTTTTCGATATTTGTCGTCCGGAGGTGGGGCTTTTATATGAGACCAAGTTTGTGAATTTTTGTTCCGTCGGTCAAAAGTTTTTAGCAGACACACAAACAAACATACATACATATATACATTTTCGCTTTTATATATATAGATGATCATATTTAAATAAGTATTACGTGTAATTCTATTCATGCAGATATTCTACATGATTTATACTTGCATAATATTTGCGTAAAATGTTTGTAGTAAACAAAAAATATTTCCATATATATTTATGTATACGTATATATTTTTGTTTAATCTATCTATATATATATATATCTATAAAAGTGAACGTGTCTGTATGTGTGTCTGTGCGTGTATGTGTGTGTGACTGTGTGTGTCTGTGTATGTCTTTGTCTGTGTGTGTACACTTCCCTACGAAATTTGATAAACAGGGTACTTAGATTTGGGAAAATCTGTGTAATTCGTTTTTGGGCCAGAAATTTGGCTATTAAGGGTCAAAGTTCAACGAGTTGACCTTTGAGAACTCTACCAAACTCCTGCGCCAATTTTGGGTCTAAACACTTTAATTTTAGATATAGGTTCACTGGACATGGATCTAACTTAATAACTTGATTAGAGCACAGAACCATAAATTTTAAGGAGTCATAATAGGGGTCAAACTTTAAAAAATTGACCGCTTTTTTTTTGCTCACCATATACCTCCAAATACTCGGCAAACGCCGGGCACCTCTGCTAGTATATCTATAGAAGTGAACGTGTCTGTGTGTCTGTCTGTATGTCTGTCTGTCTGTCTGTGTACATTTACTTTGCAATATCTCTATCAATTTTAGTCTACAGACTCGAAATTTGATATACAGGGTACTGAGATTTGGGAAAATCTTTGCGATCTGTTTTCGGCCAGAAATTTTGCTGTTAAGGGGTCAAAGTTCAACGATTTGACCTTTGAGAATTCTACCAAACTTTACTGGCAATTATGGGTCTAAAGACTTGAAATTTGAGATATAGGTTCCTTGGGCCCAACACAATGTGTTAATGAGTAATAATAGGACTCAAAGTTTAAAAAAAAGTGACTGTTTTTTTTTTTGCTCAGCATACACCTCAAAATACCCGGGCAACGCCGGGCACCCATGCTAGTATAAACGTGAACGTGTGTGTGTTTCTGTGTGTGTGTCTGTGTGTGAGTGCACATTTCCCTACGCAATAACTCTGTCAATTTGGGTCTAAACACTTGAAATTTTAGATATAGCTTCACTGAACGTGGATCTAACTTAACAACTAGATGAGAACCCAAAACAATAAATTTGAAGGGTAATAAGAGGGGTCAAATTTTAAAAAATTGACCGCTTTTTTTTCTTTCTTTTTTTTTTTTTTTTGCTCAACATACACCTCCAAACACTCGGGCAACGCTGGGCTGAAATGCTAGTTTTATATAAGAATGCCTCTTGAGATATTTTCCCCTTCTTTGGTTTTCATACATAAAGTAAATTTCACGGTGTATAAGGATTATTTAATACCGGAGATATTCATAATCGTACCCTGTTTCCAAAAGACGGGAGATATAACACATGGGAAATATTTGGAATCAAGTCTCCCCTTGCTGTTATTTTAGCCTCCTCTCTATCAAGGCCAACGATTTGACCTTTGAGAACTCTACCAAACTCCTCCGACAATTTTGGATATAGATACTTGAAATTTTAGTTATAGCTTCCTTTGGACATGGATCTAAATTAATAAATTAATGTATGTATGTATGTTTGCATGTCTGCCTAAAACCTTCAACAGATCAGACGAATTTTCACAAGATCAGTATCGTTTTCAAGCGCGACCCTTCAGACGACAAATACCGAAAAATTGGCTAAAAACATTAATTTCTTCATCCCTCAACACTTTTCAACAGGGCGGGGTCGTTTTTTTTCGCCGATATTTTCGAAAGTCATCTCCCCTTTTCGATTGTCTAGCCTTTATTTAAACCTACGTCACATCCGGTTTGGCAGTGGTCGTAACAGCAAAGACGTCATGTTTTTTCCCGCGTTCTGTTCCTCCTTCGCTGTACGGGTTCGAGCCTGCCTTCCTACTGCCACTTTTTTTTTTTTTGCTCAACACACACCTCCAAGTACCCGGGCTACGCCAGGTTGAAATGCTAGTATATATATATGTATGTGTGTATGTGGGTCTGTGTGTGTGTGTGCCTGTGTGTGTTTCTGAAATTGTCTGTCTGTGTGTCTGTGTGCGTATATTTCCCTACCAAACTTCTCTGTCAATTTTTAGTCCACAGACTCGAGATTTGACATAAGGGGTATTAAAATTTGAGAATATATATATATATATATATATATATATTCATCAACATACAGTATGTTCCGCTGTTTCACATCTCATCAGTGTGGCTAGACAAGCAACTGCCTCAAGCCATATATATATATATATATATATATATATATATATATATATATATATATATATAACCTAAGTGGATAGAATTTAATATATATATATATATATATATATATATATATATATATATATATTCATCAACATACAGTATGTTCCGCTGTTTCACATCTCATCAGTGTGGCTAGACAAGCAACTGCCTCAAGCCATATATATATATATATGTATATATATATATATATATATATATATATATATATATATATAACCCAAGTGGATAGAATTTAATATATATATATATATATATATATATATATATATATATATATATATTCATCAACATACAGTATGTTCCGCTGTTTCACATCTCATCAGTGTGGCTAGACAAGCAACTGCCTCAAGCCATATATATATATATATATATATATATTAAATTCTGTCCACTTAGGTTATATATATATATATATATATATATATATATATATATATATATATATATATATATATGGCTTGAGGCAGTTTCTTGTCTAGCCACACTGATGAGATGTGAAACAGCGGAACATACTGTATGTTGATGAATATATATATATATATATATGTATATATATTAAATTCTATCCACTTAGGTTATATATATATATATATTCATCAACATACAGTATGTTCCGCTGTTTCACATCTCATCAGTGTGGCTAGACAAGCAACTGCCTCAAGCCATATATATATATATATATATATATATATATATATATATATATATAACCTAAGTGGACAGAATTTAATATATATATATATATATATATATATATATATATATATATATATATATATTCATCATATAACCTAAGTGGATAGAATTTAATATATATATATATATATATATATATATATATATATATGGCTTGAGGCAGTTGCTTGTCTAGCCACACTGATGAGATGTGAAACAGCGGAACATACTGTATGTTGATGAATATATATATATATATATATATATATATTAAATTCTATATATATATATATATATATATATATATATGTATATATATAACCTAAGTGGATAGAATTTAATATATATATATATATTCATCAACATACAGTATGTTCCGCTGTTTCACATCTCATCAGTGTGGCTAGACAAGCAACTGCCTCAAGCCATATATATATATATATATATATATATATATATATATATATATATATATAACCTAGGTGGATAGCATTTAATTTGGTTGAATCCATCTAATAAAGAGAAGGCAGTAATGTCTTACGGTTTAAAATAAAACGAATTACTTAATGCGTCCATTTTCATTAAATGTCGCTGTATTAGTTTAATCGTCTGTATTCCTTACGGAAATTAACGAGATTTTGGGGCGGAGGACTTCGTGAATTTCCGGAAACAGCTGCTGTTATTATTTTGCATGGCTTATCATTTTTATAATTTCCTATGTAAAAATAAACTAGATTTGTTTTACTGATTTTTGATTAGATTAAAACGCGTATTTGATTAACGAAGAATCAACGAAAAACATATATAAAGATTTTTAAAACATAACTATATTGACCAAATAAATATTGCGTTCTATCCTGCCTTGACAGAGTACAAAATAGACTTTGTGGCTTAGTGGGGGATGCCCTTTTCTCTTCCCTGTAACCTCTCTCCCATAGAAGAGACGTTGCGAGCCTATCTTTGTTTTATCGTTATTTCCATGGCAGGTGCTCGCCTGAGCTCCAATCTCTAGTCCCTCCCCGCAAACCTTTTACGAAAAACACCCGTCTAGCTGAAACCACCGTCAAAAAATTTTCCCCACTCTTTATCTGCGCCTAAATCAAAACGTAGATTTCATGAACAAAACTCTGTTCCGTCTGCTTGCTTCCCACCTGACTACAACCTGACTACAACCTGGATGTCTTTAAGTCCAACGTAAACAAATTCCTGATGAACCGCCACCTTAAGTAGACATTTTTATTAAACCCCACACTAACGTACTGTACATACAATAACCCTTATCCCTGAGTGGCTTCCGGGCCTTGATAAATGGTGATCACCTTGTAAAAATATATATATATATTAATAATATATATATATAAGTAAAACCACACGCGACAAAATTGCAAATATATTATATAATCTTAACTATTTATTTTACAAAAATGTATATTACAATACAATATACAATTTACATATCCTACAATTGATTTTTCGCTATTACTTCTTTAACACTAAACTAGCTAACCGAACTTGAGGGAAGGTGTAGGGCTCCGTTTCATTTACGGAGAGACAGAAATATGCATGCTTACCCCATGTTGTCCGGACGAAAAAGAGGCCGAAAAAGGAAAGGGAATTCTGTGGTGACATGTCTGTGTATCTCAACGCAATTCCGATTCTTTATAAATCTCTAACTATTTAACTATAAAAGTGTTATTTTGCCAGATCACTGTAAAAACAAACCTTAAACGTGCCTATATTTTCTCAAACGTAAAAACACACTTGTGAGGGGGTGATCTATAGGTTTTTGTTTTAATGGAAGTTTAAATTAATATATGTTTATTATTTTATTATTACTACATGCAGTGGAAAATGTTTCTTAAACAAATCAATCGATTCCAATACCTCAAAAAAAAAAAAGATTTTTACGATTCCTGGTTCCGATTCCGATTAATCTTCCCAATAATATATATATATATATATATATATATATATATATATATATATAATCTGGGTGGTTATTTTGTGTATATCCGTTAGAAGTGTTGAGTGAAATTTGAAGAATAAAACATGTATAAATACATTTGAAGCCAAAACTGCAACACGAATTTTTTTTTTAATAAAATAAACTAATGTTTATTTTTAAAGAAATATATTTCGGAGTAAGACTCCTTTATCAATCATTTTTCTTCTTCTCTTCTTCCACGATATGATGTAGTGGGAGATAGTTCGATGAAGAGTCCACGTGATGTTGTTAAGTGCGGGGTTTTTATGAAGCCGGATAGGTGACGCGTGGTCGCGCATTTTGAAAATCTGGGTGGTTATTTTGTGTATATCCGTTAGAAGTGTTGAGTGAAATTTGAAGAATAAAACATGTATAAATACACCATATATATATATATATATATATATATATATATATATATATATATATATATATATATATATATATGGTGGATTCTCTCATCGAAGACGATGAATGAGGGTTCAGTATGCAATCTTCAGCAGCTCCCAAGATCTGTACCACCACATGCGTAATTGCAATCCTGTAGGCGTCCGGCACAATCCTCCGCAGATGGTGAACTTTCATATGCTCGTAGGTCAAAGATGCCTATATATATATATATATATATATATATATATATATATATATATATATATATATATATATATATGCAGGCGGCAAAAAGAAAATCCGCACATGTAATTATTTAAAAAACTGCAAATTTAAGCTAAATAAATGTAATTGTTTAACCAAGCTATACCTTATTTGATTTGCCTTTCATTCGTCTATAATTTTACCGGTTCATATTTGACTTTATATATATATATATATATATATATATATATATATATATATATATATATATATATAGTAATTTATAAAATATATATGGCGATTAAGCTACACGCATAAGCCTGAAGACTCCTAGAGTGGACGAAACGCGGAATATTCTGTGTAACTTAATCGCCATATATATTTTATGAATTACTAACTAGCTCTACCTACGTATTGAGCACTTTTGAAGTAGATGCTTAAAGTATACGCATAAATTTATACTTTTGTATATTAATTTTATGTGAGTAAATTAAGTAGTTATATGTATATGTATACACACACATATATATTGTGCTTCCTTTCTAAAATTATATATTTTTGAACTCTTTTTCAAAGTTTTTTTAAACAGGTTTTATTCACTACTTGTTCTTGGGCAGGTCGGGTTTCGATTCTGACTTGAGGCAGTTGCTTGTCTCGCCGCACTGATGAGCAGTGAAACAGCGAAACATACTGTATGTTGATGAATATATATATATTATATATATTGCTAGTATATATATATATATATATATATATATATATATATATATATATATATATATATATATATATACTAATGAAACCAAAAGGATGTAGTGTTTACCTGATATACACAATGGTAAACTTTAATATAAATATCAGTGTTATGTTTAGATTTTTAAATCCCAACCGAATAAAAAAGCTCAATGCGCAATAGAGAGTAGAACTTATTACAAGAGAAAAATTTTTCGCCGTTTCATGCAAGTTGAAATATAATGCGCGGTGTGTTTTCGTATTTTATTTTATGTATCCAACAATTTTTGACTTGTTTTTCTTGCCAATTTATAACTACAATAAATTGCGGTTTCACTTTATGCCATAACCAGCAAATTCTAGTATTGCTACAAATATAATTTGCTGATTTCTTTCTGTCCTCTGATGAGAAGAATAGAAAGAATAGCATTCTTTGAAACTCCGCGGGATAAGGACTTTGTAAATTGTTTTTTGGAGTATTC
Source organism: Euprymna scolopes (assembly GCF_053919585.1). Taxonomy (NCBI): domain Eukaryota; kingdom Metazoa; phylum Mollusca; class Cephalopoda; order Sepiida; family Sepiolidae; genus Euprymna; species Euprymna scolopes. The sequence continues at coordinate 107,617,816 of NC_136527.1, read as the reverse complement.
AGTCGAACAATAAATTTTGAATGTAATGTTCAACTTACAGTTTTAATTTTCTTTCTCTGATATATATATATATATATATATATATATATATATAATATAAAGCTGAATGTGTGTGTGTATGTGTGTGCGTGTCTGGTCACGAATAGGCTCCTATATGGTTGACTATTTTAAACAATTGATTACATATATTGATAGACGATGTATCGAGACACAGGAATGGGTATGTTTGATCTGGCAGAACGGTGGTTCATTAAAATTGTGAGGACTGCGTTCGCACCTGGTCTACAAAGTATGGAAATAAAAAATTTAAAATTAAAAAAAAAACGTTTACAAGTGTTTTTGATATAGATGTTCATAAAAATACTTTGTATAAGTATGTTTTAACTTAAATAGGGATGGTATAATAAAATTGTGGGGTCTGCGTTCGCGCCTGGCCTTCATAGAATTGAAGTAGTTACAAACTTTAATAAAGACTTTTCATATCTATCTGCGTAAGTATAATTTGATAATTATGTTTCAGTTTGAAGAAATATGGTATAATAAAATTATGGGGTGTTCGTTCGTACCTGACCTCCATAGAATGGAAATATGTCACCAAGTTTAACAAGGTTTTTTAATATAGATCCACAGAATATTGTGATACGTGTTTCAGTGTGAACAGGTACGGTATAATAAATTATGGGGTTTATCTATTTTATTTTTACTTTCATCATATTATGCTTTGGTTTTGATACACCCAAATTCGAAGCTATCTATTTACAACCCTTCTTTTTCATAACCTATCCTACTGTCCTAAATCAGAGTCCATTTTCTGTAGGCTATTTTTGAACCGAATCAACGACGGGTACTTTTGCTTATATATATATATATATATATATATATATATATATATATATATATATATATATATATATATATATATAGTCTCTTGATTATGCAAACACTGTTGGTTACATATGTGCATACATGTTTCAGTGAAATCCTTATTTGAGGAGACCACTTTATACAAATAAAAAAAGGAACGATATTGAAAAGAGAATGAAGACTACATTCGTTTTTATAAGATATTCGGATGTGGTTTACGCTTTGGAATTAAGTGAGGTGTATTCTTTATGAATGTGAGAAGTAGGGGTTTTAGATGGAGGTGTAGTGAGGGAAGGGTGTAGGGGTGGTGGTTTGAATGAAGAGGAGGAAAGTACGATCCTATGTGATCAAGCTGAAGCAGCGGGGATGTAATGGTATTATTTTTATTTGGCGGTTGTTTATTGGCCAAAATTGTCGATTTGATCTGAAGTGATATAATAGCCACATCGCCGTGGACTTCTCTATCTGACTTTTATCATTTTTTTCTTTTCTAGCGGCGATTACATTATCCATCTATTTTATTATAAAGCTCTATTTATTTATTTTATTCCTCGATTTTTAATCCGTTTATTTGCTTCTCGTTTTCAAATTATTTATTTGTTTGTTAATTATTAAAAATATATATATAAA